>NC_142801.1:24808061-25074590 GCF_049724085.1 Artemia sp. Qi Xiang Cuo
CCTAGCGATTATGTAAATCAATTTCTCAGGCCAGGCTAGCCAAACAACAATGAAGCCATGTTTGTTTCTTAATTTCCCCTTCGTGGATCAATAATTTCCCCTAGCGATTATGTAAATCCAAGTGAGAAAATTCCTGTTTTTTCATTCTCACTGACAAAAACCATAAAACAGACATGAATTGCTGTTGACATCCTTAAATGTGACAAAGCCCCTGTTTTTCAAATTCTCACTGACAAAAACCATTAAACATCCATGAAAACAGACATAAATGTGAGAAAATTCATGTTTTTCAAATTCTCACTGACAAAAACCATAAAACATCCATAATTTGATGTTGGCATCCGAGAAAAACATCAAATAAATCGAACAACACACATATCCATCCATGAAAACAACCATAAATGCGACAAAATTCATGGTTTTTCAAGTGAGAATTTCATCTGTTTTTTCATTCTCACTGAGAAAACCATAAACCACGTGGTTCTCGTGGGACTGGCACCCCCCATTCTACTAATATCCATAGGGAGAATTTTTCTTGAGAAATGATATTTCCGGGGGGTGAATTTTCCAGGGGAAATTTTATACTGGGGAGATTTGACAGAATTCCCACACGAAATTCTTCTGAATTGTCTCACATTATCTTTGCCAACTCAGCTTTGCATGTGGAGATGTTCCGGGGAACTATCCAGGGGCTATAAGGGGGCATTTTTAGAGTGATAGAGAAACCGATTAGAAATTAAAGATTTTTTCAAATGTAAGTATGTTAAGGATAATTTTTCAGGCTGAATTGTCCGCAAGAAATTCTACGGAGGGGAAGGGGGAGGTTTCAGTGAGGATGGAGCTGTCTGGAGGGAATTTTCCCTTTACGCGGATGAGATTTCCACGGAGGAAATTCCTGTGAGGGGGGGCTATTTCATTGAGGGTGAGCCAGATTTACCGGCATTATTTGAAAAAAAATAAAAAACTAAATAAAAAAAAAATTTTTTTTTTAACAGAAAGTAAGGAGCAATATTAAAATTCAAAACGGACAGAAACTATTCCGTATATGAAGGGTTGTCCCATCCTCAATACATTGCTTTTTAAGCTAAAGTTTAACCGTTTGTCCCAATTTTTTAAGAACGGCAACTGAAATACAGGGGCCATTTAATTAGGATAGGAAGCTTTTTTTTTAAAGCGCTCAAAGCTTTATAGTTGGTGGTAACGAACTTTAAGAAAGGAGCGACACGGCTCAATAGTAACCGAAACTCTAAAAAACAACCAAGAATTTTACGGCTCTAAAAACAGAACCAATAGATATATAAAAAAATAACTTATTATACTGATTCCAAATATATATATTTTATTGGGTTTAGTGTTACCCATCAAAAACTACGAGCCTGAAAAAATTTGCCTGATTTTTGAAACAGGGAGACCACCCCCTTAAAGTCAAAGAATCTTAATGAAAATCGTACTATCAGATTTAGCGTATCAGAGAACTCTGCTGTAGCGGTTTCAAGCTCCTATCTGAAAAAATGAGAAATTTTGTATTTTTGGCCAGAAGAAAAATAACGGATGCATGTTTATTTGTTTTTGTTTGTTTATTTCTTCTTTGAGAAATTTGACTGTTTGTCACAATTTTTAAGAACGGCTCCTGAAAAACAAGCTTACACAGCGGTGCTTTTTTGCTATCTGATGAATTGCATGTGCAAAGTTGCAAACTCTCAGGGATTGTACTAAACCCTAGATTAGAGCCAACGGGGATACTTTCAAGCTCATACATACACGTGCTCGTTTCGTGTACGATCTGATAGATTCTTTTAAAATCTGTCATTGCCGCACTTGTCTTCATCTTGGAAAAAGAAAAGATTGGCTTATAATATACTTCTTCAAACAATTGGGCTTTAGCAAAATTATTCCCAGGATTTCACTTGATTCTAAGCTGCTACGTTATTCTTTACTTTACAAGTTAGGATTCACAGATTCTATTAAGCCTTGCGAATCGGAAGCAGAAGGGGTAAAAGGCTAAAAACATCTCTTCAGACTATACTTAGTTTATGGATCCATTCCTGAAGATTGGCGCAAGATTTTTATAAGTCTTCGAGAAGACGCTGCTCTCGAGGAATTTTTACGCTTTTAGTGCGTTCGAGCATCCCAGAATTAGGTATCTGCCAAGCCCGATTACTTATCCAAACGTTTCACGAGACGTCAACTGTCTGAGGCAAGTCAGATCATTAGTTTAAACTCTCTTGATTAGTTGTCGGGTAAGTTACACTTGCTAACTTCGGAAAATGCAAGATAACTGAGGATTAGTGACGTCATGTATAAACAAAAAAAATCAATCTGTAAAAAAATGGTAAGAATGTGTGAAATTATGTGCAGAGAACAAAAAGGTACAGTAATTGTGAAATATTTCATACCTTCAGGGGTTACTAAATAAGCTCTGTTTACACTGTTTGCAGTTATTAGCCAAGTTTCTTATAGTATTTCAGCTGACAAGTTTCTGGATAAATATTTGCTGTTATCTTTTATGGATTACATCAGGGGAAGTTAATATTAAGCGGATAAGTCGGATTAAGGACTCTTAAACGTACTCTTTGTGGCTTACAAAGTGTGGGTTTCTACACTTTGATATATCAAAGTGTAGAAATCCATATAGGTTAGTGTCACCCCCCCCCCCCACTTTTTGATAAGTCATTTAGTAGCAGTTTTTTATTTTGCTCGCAGTTTACTGCGGAATAAACTTCGAACAAAATTTAGGTTTTGTTTTTGGTCACACTATGTTTGGTCACATCTTCTTTTGGAAAACATAAAGCATATTTTTTTTTAAAAAAGTGACTGCTCACTCGACTTGTTTATTCCCATTTATCTTGAATTAATGGTTCAGTAATTAGTTTATTTTCACCACTTATCTCAATCTGAAAAAACATGTACAAACTGTCCTTTCGATTCCATCTGCGTGAATTACGCACGTGAAGGCTATAGCACCCTTCTATTTTCCGTTAATTGTAAATAACAATGGAAATTTTCATGAGGGCTTGTTTTGCCAATTTATGGTCTAGATCGGAGAAGCAGTAGGCTACGGGTATTCTCTTATAACAAAAATAATCCAAGTAAGACATTGTTTTCTTGCTACAAAATTAACGTAAAAATTTAAGAGGAAGACGATGAGAAAATCTCAAGAGGAAGAAAATCTAAGAGGAAGAGGAAATCTCAATTCGTGTTCTGTGGAATAGGAAAATCTAGTGGGAAGGGATTTTATCTGGTTCTTCTAAAAATGTTCCGAGCGATCCTTATAATTTATGCTTTGGCTTATTAATCCTGTGGTTTAAGACGTTTTTCTGCCATCCCAGAAAAATAACGAATGCCAATTGTGCTAACAATTGTGTTTCCACGAGTTAAAGCAAAATCGTTCCTAGTAACTGTTAGTGAAATATTGTAGTTTCAAAACGATGTTGACAAAACTTCTGACAGAATTTCAACATAAAATTCTAAAGACTAAACAATAAAAACAAAAGTCAAAAATTTATTCTTCAATAAATAACTATGGATTGATTTTCTGCTTTAAAGTTTTTAATGCGTGTCTATGCGTGTTTTGAAGTTCGAAAGGCTGTTTTCAATATTCATTTACATAAGAATGTACATAAATATTTATTGTACATAAGAATTTACATAAATACATTTTCACAAATCGCTAACACCATGTTTGTTATTAGTTAACAATTCTGTTTCCGCGATATTGCAGGAAATCATTATTAACAAATGGGATGCCTGAAACATCCTTTAAATACTAATATACCAGTCCTTTATAATCCTGTTAATAAGGGTAATTAATGAGAATGAAGGTAGGCCCGTAAGTAATTTGAAAAAGAAACGTACAGCATATAGCGGGAGAACTGTTTTGCTAGTTCCTGAATCAATAAGTGTATTCATTTATATTAGACCACAAACATGATCTATTTTCCTTAGCTCCTTATGTCAGGTTCTTTTACTCCACTACAGAAGGTACTTTAAGGTGTTTTAAACATGTTACAAAGGAGGAAAATCTGCTCTTTAGGAGGGAAAATTTTACTGATTCTTCCGTTGAGTTCATCATTCTTCTTAGATGCTGGTGTTGCAGTGACGTCGACTCGCAAAAATGAGGGGGGGGGGAGAATGTATTTTCCAAAAATCTATACTGAGACATTTTTTTTTCAATTTTTTCATCGAAAATATAAAAATATTCGAATTCCAGGAGGGTTGAAAAATTCAGGGGGTAAATACCGTCTCCCCCCCCCCCCCTACCCCAATTGACACCACTGGGCGGCTGGAGAATGTTTACCTGCTCACGTATTTCAATGCATTTTCTATATTGTTTGGTATCCATTTAGGCAATAAATCTATGGGTGAGTCAGTAGTTAAAATGTATAAACTTACCCAACTCCTACTTAAACCAGTGAAGTAGAACTCACCGCGGCTATCCTTTTCGTTAGGTTAAATAAATAGGAATTTATCGAGATAAGTAGTCCTTTTGGATCAGGAATAAGCCTTCAACTCAATTTTTGACTTGGGGAAAGGAGGGACGGCAGTGTTCTTTTTTGCAAACCTCCTTTATCGAGTTGAGGAAAAAGCCGCACAATACTAATCAAGCCGAAGGCGGCAGCTCGACCATCTCAAATTCTATCCAAATTTCATTTGGGCATATAGGCCTCTATATTTTGATTTTCCTGGAAAATTGTAGCTTTTGATATGGGTTAAGCTGATCCCGCGTCCAATAACCTCATTGCAACTAATTTGTTTGGAATTGTTAGCGTTTTATAGCCAATTCCAATTATTGACCTTTGTTCAAAAGCCATGTTTGAAACCAAGGCCGCAACCCCACCACCAAAATGTTTGTCCGACTTGAAAAACGTAACAAAATGGAATATAAAACGTTTTTGATGTGTTTCTTAAATTTTTTTGTAAACGCGTCCTCCCTTCGATAAAAAATCATTTTATACCCCCCCTCCTCCCCGAAAAAATCCTGGATATAGCCCTGTTTGAAACTTATTAAAATTAATTTATCACTGATTGTGCTTCAGAGCTCAACAAACTGAAATTCGTCCTTTTACAGACAGAAAATTCTTAGAATATATATTTTCTAGTAGCCTATAAGCTAACAACATTTTTGGACAGTTTCAAAGTTCGATGAGTTTGCGGGAGTTTTTTTTCTTTTTTTGTAAAAAATTAATTTTGATGTTCAAAACTGCTTTCAATAGGGTACAATAATTGCGCTTATTCAATAATTTATTCCGACTTTTCCGATTATACTATTCCAATCCGATACTATACTATACTGAGACTATTCCAGATGTAAGTTATTGCAATTAACTGCAATAAGTTCTGTTGAACACAGGGTGAGAATTCAGTATCATCATCTTAGTGGGGATCATTCAAATGCGCAGGAGTGCACATAATAAAAAATATCAAATTGGAAATTCTGTTATTTTTCCCGTTATTCCTTCACCTTCTGCCGAATAAACTGGGTTGAAGACAAATAAAAGGTTCATTTGAAGACAAAATATTCTGTATGTTCTTAATTTCAACAATTTTTTTCGAAATAACTCCAAGAGGGTGTAGTGTCCTTTATTTCTCAGGCAGGGTAGAATTACGTTGCAAGTATATTTCGAGCTCGTGCTTATTTTGGCTTTTTTAATGAAACGTCGCTGGAAATAAAGCACTCTCAAAATAAATTTCTGAGTGCGTGTATGTTTAGCACTTTTCGATACGACATGGCCAATGTCGTCTAAACTTTTCCATTCAGTTGCAATTTTCAATATTTTGTAACCCTTGACGACGCAATATTCAATTATGAGGAAATTCAGCACTTGTTCCAATAACCTTATCGCGGTTTTTCCATAATATTGTTTTTGAAAGTTTCAATTTAATAATATTATTATAAAGTAATTTATAATCATTAATGTCTAAGCGACACACTTTTTTTTACAAAGCTTCATGTCACCCTCAAATACCTGATTATACTTTTTGAAAACCATAAGGGTTGGCAACCCAATTTTACGGCATTCCATGTGGCCTAAATGAACAAATATTAAAGTTTTTAACTTCTGAAGATCAACAATAATAAAAAAAAATCATAGGTACGTACGTTTAAGCGTTTTTTTCCTGCAAAACTCTGGCCATCTTATTACCAATGTGGGGATTTACCTCATAGAAGTAGAAATCAGGATAAATTGCGTTATTATTTCTTCATACATAAAATATTTTTATATATTGCCAAACCTTGGTTTGGTATATACTGATTGATTAATTCAATAGGTCGTGTTATTGATTAATTTAAATATAGAGAAACTATTTTTGCAGTTGAATGTCAATTCCTGCGTGTCTCTTGTCTTATATATGACCTATTCATGACATTTAGCATTTTGGGAGGGGGCTAAGACTTCAAAAACGCATACAGTGAATTGTGTGCGTTTGAACCGAAATGAAACGACAAAATATATAGAAAATATTGGATACTATAGTAAGAATTCCAGGATCTCAGGGAAGGGTGGAGGACCCAAGCCTCCTCCCTCTTCTGCCCAGGAACCTGACACAGGTAGTAAGTATCTAAAACAACATCTGTCTTATCAGTAACAGAGCTATTTTAGGCGGCGTTTATTCATTTTTTTTTTATCTTTTGGGGAAGAATACTGATCATATATATTGATCAAGTTTACTATGATGCTCATCACACCAGGCATGTACACATATAATTTTTTCAAGGGGGATACATATTAAAAATTGTCAATACTGAAAAACCTGTTTTTTGGGTAGTTTGAGTAAAAAATGCCCAGAAATTTAAGAACATTTAGAACTTGAGGGGGGGGGGGGGTTAAAACTCCTAGATCTCTGCGTACGTCCCTGCATAATACTTTAAATTTTGCTAGACAATGATAAATTTATCTTGGCTTTTATGGCCTTTGGGGACAAAATAACCTTGTAAACGACCATGTACATTCTGCCCAGGGTAAAAAACAAATTATCTCGGGTTTCTTAATGTAATTTCGAAATTTTTATTAACATTTTAGCAGTGATAATTTAGATGGAGGTACAATACAGACCAGACACGTACTTAGAAATTTTTCTGAGGGACAGATAATAAAACAAAATTATTTTACAATTTTGATAAGAAGTACCCCAAAATCCGAGAAAATTATGAATCTCAGGGAGAGGGCAAGACCTGAGATATCTGTACAATCATTCGTACATCCCTAATACCAATTAGAAATTTTATGGAAGAGCAAATTTTGGGAAATTAGTTTTGGTTTAGACAAAATGATTTGATGAACAGTTGTTTCCATAAAGGAGATTAAAGGTAAGACAATCCCAAATTTTAGGTCAAACGCCTAATACCTGTACTACTCCTGCATTTTAGAAGAGGATATGTAGGAAACGGTGAAAAAAATGGTACTCCTACTATTATTTAGACCCAAATAAGATATAGAAACGCTAAAGACATGAATCGATGTGGCGTATTTCGCTTAATAGGGGGGCCTAGAAATACCGCTTTGAAAAAATGCTACGCATAGGGCTTTCTGACTTACAGCAGCAATGTTTTTAGTTTAGTAGTATAAGGTTTTTGTTCAAAACCCATTTTTTACTATCATTTTCCAAATTACTTTCTTTATTTTTTCCCTTATTTTTACCTTTTTACCTCATGGAATTTCCCTTTTATGACCGCCTTATGAATGCTACCAAAGGAAAAATGTATAATTTAGTAAAACAAGGTCTTTGTTCAAACCACATTATTTTAATTATTTTCCAGTCATCTTTTCATTTTCAGGCTTTATTTTTGGTGACTTTAACTTGCAATTTCTTGAAGCTTATTTTTTACACAGAATTTTTTAATTTTATTTTATTTTTTTGGACGGCCCTGCTATTGCATGATGCGTCCGGACAGATGTTTCCAATAAAATGATTTTATACATTTAATTCTATAGATCAGTAAAATTAGACCAGGAGAGAAAAAATCGATCCCGTCATATTAGAAACTCCATCCCGCAGTTATACTTATATTCTGCTGAAACATCCTGAACAGGTGGTTTTTCTAACATGAGAGCCAATCAGAATTAAGTAGTCCAATTTAGTCGTTTTCCACCTGACTACTGTTTCATTACTATAATGGCTTTTATAGTGTTAAGACGGATTAAACCTTTTATTCCGTTTGTATTCTAAGTAGTTGTGCCGCAGGTGATTTTCTTTGCATTCACCGCGTTTCAATTGCTTAAAATGCCGACGGACACATAATTGCAACGACCAAGTCAGCAGTTTCTGTTGGTAAGCAAATAATTAGCCCACTAAGCTTTTTTCCCGGAGCTATAATTCTGAATTTATAATTCTAGATATAATTGAGTATAGTAATTCTAAACAAAACAAAAGCTGCATATTGAAATCTTAAATTTTACTTATGACACTAGTCTCCAATTGGAAGATCTGGACAAGGGGCCTTCAAAGACAATAGGTCCATATCATACATCCTAAACATCAAAAGGCTACAATAGTTATTAAAAAAAAATGCAAATGTAAAAAGGAAACAAAAGCAAAAACCTTAGTTGAAAATAAAAACGTGAGAAGACTACTATTGGGAAGACACCGTAAACCAGAAACCTGGAAATTAGACACCGGTTCCACATGTATTAGGAAGAGTAAGAGACAACGCTGTCTATTGAAATTTATTGCTTTTTAATCATTTATCTGAAGAATCTTTCAGATCTAGATGACGCAGGGTGTCATTATATTCGTCCAGATTATTTTATTGGGGATAAACACACATTGAAATCATTCTTAGACATGGAGTAGGGAGGCTCTAACCTCTATCTGAAGTCTCAGAATTCCTAAGATTTCTGTAGGCCTATTACATTTACATTTTTCCGTCGGACAGGCCTATCTTTTCCTTTTTAATCGCCTATTCTAAGACTGTTTAGGCTTAGATGATGTAAGGTCTCTTTTGCTTTCTTTATCTTTTAGTCGAGAGTAGTTTCTTGTGGACGAGAGTATCTTCAATTAGGTACTTAGTCTGGAACACCCCGAAGTCTCTGGATTTCTCCGACATTTCGTATGGTTTCCAAAACTTCGCGATTACTAGCCTGTTTTTGGTGGTTTTTCTCCCAAGTTACAATCCTCCTTAAATTGTGTAGCCCCATTTCCACCAGAAACAAGTTCGTTCGTTCATATCTACCTATAATCTGTAGTAAAAATTCAGCGAACCTTGCTAAGATCCACGCCCAAAAAAGTGTTCATTCTGTGAAAAAGAATACTGCAATTCTATTTGTTCGCGGCTTGATTGGTTGCTCGGTTGCAAGAAAAATAAGAATGCTTAACATTCACTCAGAGACCACATGGTATTGGCAGTGTTGCAACCTTTTCCTGAAAACCATTATTTTATTACCATCTATTTTTAATCTCTGTTAAAAAATTAAATAGTATGAATAGCATAAACTAAAAATTTATTTTCTCTATCAGGGTTGAAGTCACTGAGGAAATAGGTACGGTATTAATTGCACAAGAAGAATTAGTCGCTTGACTTACTGTCTTATGATGTGTTTCTATTTGGTGTTTTAAGGACAAAACGGAACGTAAACCACCCAATCAAAATGCGAGCAAAAAGTTATTTTTTCTTTATCATAACATAGGGAGTGGGGTTTTCAATTGGCCGAATCAGTTGGTATTTTATCCGCAAGACCCCAAATGTAAGGAGACCATTGGCTTTCAATGGGTCCACTGACACAAACACTTGGATGGGAAAGTAAATCTAACAGCAGAATTATTATAAAATCAATTTCAGTAAAACAGTAGACACATAGAGTGGAGCAGGTTTATTAGTCAGCCAAGACCATATTTGATGCAATGTTATATGCTACTTAATTCTAGTATATAAAATTTCATTTTGAGTTAAATTTTACAATACATTTTTGTTTTGTATTCTAACACTAATCCTTTATTATCAAGAAAGTTGGCGGAAATAAGAGACTTGTAAACGAGCTGTCAAAAAAAAAAAAAAACTTTTGCATAAAAACCAATGTGGTTCGCGTAGCGCAGGTGCTGATTCCCTGATTGTGTCCATTCGGCCGGGAGTGGTATGTGTGGTTCTTGGAAAATTTTCCGGCGCTTCCTGTACTTTCCCTGAGATTCGTCTAGGTACCCATTTGAAGCTGGGTGGGCTTTTGGCTTATCTCACAGGAAGAAACCATTAACCCTCACCCCCAAACCAAACAATAACCACTATCAAGACATAAACCAGCGACCCTTCAACATCTTACTTTACATAATGGATTATGTCTTTAACTCTCGGCCAATCAAATATGATATCCTATGGGCAGTAAGCGTCTCTAGAAACATGGCAAACTTACCTGAGGCGTCGGCATGTTTCCAGTAATTACTTACTTACTTACTTAGACTTAGGTCCTCCTACGCCTGGGGGCACATAAGGCAGCAACAGTGGTTCGCCATGATGACCTGTCCTGAGCCTTCAACCATAGCTCCTCCAACGAGGACCTCGCCAGCTTCGCCTCCTTCATTAGCGACCTGCCAAGGGTCATTTTCGGTCTCCCTAATTTGCGGAGACCGGGGGGTGTCCAACACCATGCGTCGTGCGGCAGCCTTCCTTCCCCCATTCGCACCATATGCCCCCAATACATCCATCGCCGCTTTCTAATGAGATCAAGGATGGGGGTATGGTTTGTCATACAAAAGATTTCATCATTTTGTATTCTTTACGTCCAACGTATATTTAGGATAGACCTTAGCCAATTATTGTCGAATGCCTGGAGTCGTCGTTCTTGCTGAGCAGTGATGCTCCAAGTTTCGCAGCCGTACGTAAGGACAGAGAACACATTGCTATTATAAATTTTAAGCTTTAACTTCTGTGAATATTTATTATTTCTCCAAACATTTCGAAGGTAGCTTAAAGCAGACCCAGCCAATGTTATTCGGCACAGTATTTCTTTTTCGGAATTGGCATCTTGCGTAAGAATGCTGCCGAGATACTTGAACTCTCTCACTTCCTGAATTTCCTCGTTGTTAACCAAAAGTCCTTCGGCTAAGTCAGGTATGACTGCATTCGACATTGACTTGGTTTTGTTAGCATTTATGGAGAGTCCGACAGCATTTGCCATACGACCGAGTTCATTAATGTTGCGTTGCATATCTTCTGGGTCGTGGGTAATAAGTGCAACATCGTCAGCAAAATCACCATCATTGAGTTCTCTCAGTGGATTTAATTGTAAACCGCCACTAAAACTGCATCCACGGAGAACAAAATCTATCACTATGGCAAACAGTAATGGTGATAGAAAGCAGCCCTGCCTTACACCTGACTGAACAGAAAACCACTCCGTTAGGCTACCCTCTGTCTGTACTGCGCAAATGATATCATGATATAGCGCTCTAATTATATTTACAATTTTGGTCGGAATTCCATAATGCACTAAAATCTTCCACATGGTTCCGCGATGTATCGAGTCGAAGGCTTTGAGAAAATCTATAAATACTATAAGTAGCTGAACTTGCCATTCATTGGATTCATCCAGCAGGACTCTCAGGCTAAATATCAGGTCACAACATGATCTATTCTGGCGGAATCCGTGCTGCTCATCTCTCAGAACTTTCTCCACTTTACTCTGAATCCTGTTAAGAATTATTTGGTACAGGACTTTGCTGCCAACAGACTGTAAAGCAATACCTCTCCAATTATCACACTTAGTCTTTTGTCCCTTTTTGAAGAATTTTACAATTACTGCCTTCGACCATTCACTAGGGACTTTTTCTTCATCCCAAACACGGGAAAAAAGTTCAAATATGGGTTCAGCTAGGGCGCTTCTACCGTACCTCAGTAATTCAGGGGATATGCCATCATTGCCTGCAGCCTTTCTGTTTTTCAAAGTCTTTAGGGCCTCCTTGACTTCACTAAGCATGAGAGGTCCGGAACATATTCCGAGATCGAACAGTGGTTCTTCAGGGATATTTAAAGTAGTTGTGGGAGGCATCTGATTTAGTACCTCGTTAAAATACTCTTTCCAGCGTCGGACTATGTCATCAGTCTGGGTTGATAAAATGCCATCTTTGCTTTCAACTTGGGTCGACGACGCCTTTGAAATACCCGCCAACTGCTTCGTTATGGTATACACAGTACGGCTATCTCCCCGTCTAGCGGCTGCCTCAGCCTGTTCGGCCATAGTTTCGAGGTACATCCTCTTATCATCCCTGGTTGCTGCTTTGACTTGCTTATGGAGACGCTTGTACTGCGCTTTCAGGTTATCTATATATTCTCTAGAACAAGTCGTCCTATGGTCATACTTATCTACGAGGATTTTGAGTTGTTCCCTTTGATCAATAATATCCCAACTACTGTCAGATATCCACTGCTCTTTCTTCTTCCTGTTGTAGCCCACAACTTCTTGTGCGACCTCTTTCACGGTTTCTGCAATTTTTTACCACTGACTATCAAGCGACACTTCGTCCCTTACAAGGGAAAACTTGTTTGACAAAGCTGTAGTATACTTTTGCAATACGTTCGGGTCCTGCAATTTCCTCAAATTGAAGGTTTTCACTGGCCGCTGGGGCTTTGTCACAGTTTTTAGTTTCAGCTTGAACTTGACAACAGCAAGTTGGTGATCGGAATAACAGTCGGCACCTCGGAAGGTTCTAACATCCTCTAGACATCGTCACCTGCGCCTCGCAATTAGGATATGGTCTATTTCATTTCGTGTTACACCATCAGGCGAGTTCCAAGTATACTTGTGAATCTGTTTATGTGGAAACCATGTTGCGCCGACGATAAGTTCATGAGTAGCGCAAAAATCGATTAGTCGCACACCATTGTCATTAATTTCCCCCAGTCCATGTTTACCGAGGATAGTTGGGGCTTAAGAAGCATCACCTCCAACTTTAGCATTAAAGTCCCCACACACAGTCACAATATCATGAGGATGCGTTTTTGCAACAACATTCGATAACACACGATAAAAGTCGTCTTTGGTTTGATCACAGGCATCATTCGTTGGGGCGTACACTACAATAACTGTCAATTTGGCCTGTGAAGTGGCGAAACGGGCACGAAGAATCCTCGCACCAATTGGTTCCCAGTCCACTAGGCATTTTTTGGCCCGATTACTTTTGCGACACCTGCTTCTTTTCTAGTCTCAAGTCCGGAATACAAGATGTGGTAAATCTCAGTTTTCAAAGTCCCAAAACCAGTAAGCCTGGTCTCAGAAAGTCCAGCTATGTCAATACGGAACTTATGAAGGGTTCTCATAACTAGACCCCGAAGCCGCGCCGAAAAGGCGGCGGCGCGCCGCCAAAAAACCAGGGGGGTCAGCCGCCGAGCTTGCAACAGCGCGCGGACGCCGCCGCTGAGTCTATCGGCGGCGGCGTCACAAATACGCCGCCGTTTTTTTTTGTTTTTTTTTTTCTCTTTTTTGGCTATCGATATCGACTTCCGGGCTTCAACCGTCATCCCGGCTAATTTGTTTCTTTAAAATAAATACTGTCGTCTTGGGCTCGCCATGTATATTGGTTCATAGGAAGGAGAAGAAGAAATTTTTCTTGAAACAAAAATTCTACCTGCCACTTTAAAATTCTGTTCATTTTTCTTTCTGATTTTTCGGATGAAAAGAGGTAGGTAAAAAAGCATTAGGCAATTCAGGATGTTGTTATAGGCTGCGCAATCGAGCTGTCTAAGTAAAGAACAATGTTGGCACAATGTGTTATTTTTATTTTATTTTTTCCATACCAGGGCAATTCGTATCGAAGGAGTTGTCGTAGAAACTTCAAAAAGGGCTCATTCGATTGGAAATTGGAATAACTAGTGCCCTTTTTAATAGTCGAAAGTGATTGGAAGGCAGCTAACACCCCTTCCACACCCACCGTTTCCCCAAACACATCCAATCAAAATTTTAAGATAGCCATTTTGTTCAGAGTAACTGATTTCCAGAGAGAAAATATTTTTTCTGAGGAGGTTACTCCCCAACAACCCCTAGGGCAAGGGTTTTAGGTTATGCCCTGGCAGCATATAAGAACGATGTTGTCACAGTGTATTATTTATTATTCTTTCCTTTAGACCAGGGCACTTCGTATCGAAGGACTTGTCGTAGAAACTTCGAAAAGGGGTAATTCAATTGGAAATCGAAGTCGCTTGTGCCCTATTTAATAGTCGAAAATTGGAGGGCAACTAACACCCCTTCCACACTCACCGTTTCCCTAAACACATACAATCAAAATTTTGAGATTGCCATTTTGTTTAACGTAGTTGAAAGTTCTGGAAATTACGTCTTCGAGGATGACCACCACCCTAACAGCCCCTAGGGTAAGGGTTGTTATTTATGCCCTGGGGGTATATACTGTGTTTACAGAAAGTGTTGTCGTAGAAACTCAAAAAGGGATCATTCGATTAGAAATCGAAAGGCCTAGTGCCCTTTTTAATAATCGAAAGTGATTGGAAGGCTTGACATTTTTATAGTATAGATCGATGTGGGTATAGTGTATCATTTTTTTGTTGTTGGTGTTGTTTAGACCAGGGCACTTTGTATCGAAGGAGTTGTCGTAGGAACTTCGAAAAGGGTTCATTCGATTGAAAATAAAAAGGGCTGATGCCCTTTTTGATTGTCTAAAGTGATTGGAGGAAAACTAATCCCCCACCCCCGCCCCCCCTCCCAATTGCCGTTATGTTTAAAAAGGAAATTTTTCCATAATATTAAATAAAAATGCACAGTGTTTATTCTAAATACCAATAAGGCATCTCAGCAGTATCCCAAGAATGACTGAGGGTATTACGTTCAAACTTTAGGGGCTTCTTCTGCTCTTAAAATTTGACCAAATAAAAATAGCGTAAGTGTATCGTAGCTGTCAAAGAAAGTAAACAAATTTTTTGCGAATGTTATCAAATTTTCCATTTAAGTTCAACTAGAGGAGGTATGAAACTAATTTAAACACTACTATTTGTGTCCAGATTTTTATAAGGGTCTATGTTGTTAAATTTTGCTGAAAATTGTTTTCCAGCATACAAATAGCAGGCCAAGCTTTAAATTATTAAAAAAACGAAAAGATTTAAAGTATGATTTTCTTTTTCCATGAAAAGACTATGTCAATATAAAACGAACAGAAATTAATTAAAAAAACTGTTTCCAAAAAATAAGTTTTTTCAAAGAAAAGTAAAGAACTACATTAAACCAAAAGTGAGCAAAACTAAAATCAAATAATCTACCAAGCGTGAAACTACCACAAATCAGCATCGATAAATAAATGAAACACAAAATGAAGTGAAATTACAATAAATGGCCCAATCAAGTTCAAAACCAGCAAAAATAACACAGGTTGGGCTCAAAACCCCTATGCCTTACCAAGGTCAGAACATAATTTGCAATTCACTGACAAAAATACAAATGAATATGAATTGTCAGTTTAATATACACATACTGATATTTAGTAATCAAGATGTTAATATTATTTGATTTATTAAATTTATAAAAGTAAAAATATTTATATTTTTTCAGTAAAGTAAAAAGTATGTTCTGGCCTTGGGAAGGCACAGGGGTTTTGAGCCCAACTTATGTTAATTTCTGCTCGTTTTGAGTTTGACTCAGTTATTTATTGTTGTTTTTGTTCGTTTTGGTTTTCATTTATTTATCGATGCTGATTTGCGGTAGTTTCCCGCTTGGTAGATTATCTAGAGCTAGTATAGAAATATATCTATAGAAATGAATTACATTTTTTTTGCACAGTTTGCAGAGCACACTGAAGTTGAAGTAACCTTAAACTTTGACTTGAAACGTTATAGCTTGACCACTTCTTTCAGAAAAGAATTTCGGAGGGCTTTTCCATTTTAACGAGAAAGGAGGTTAAAGGTGCAGTTTAGTTCTTCCTATATTGTAGGGTGCCAAAAAACTGTGACGAAGGTGGAGGTTTGTCCTCCCTTATAAAATACCTCAATTCATCATAATCACTGAAGAAGCCGATGTGCAGTAGTTTGCGGCACTCCAAGGTGCAATACTTGTATCAGATCCCGCGAGTGGCAGTTTACGCTCGTCAAGTTCTGGCTGTACCGGCCACATGTGCCCCAGCTAAACGGCTTTTTAGCACGACAGGACTGATAGTGACTGCAAAAAGATCAATGGCTCCAGGCAGAGTGAACAAACTCACTTTTGTTACATCAATTGTAACTGAAGTGATGTAACTGCGGATTTAAAATTGTTTGTGTTTTTAAGCCATGGTATCTGACTTGTTTACAGTGTTTTTTCGATGTTGTTATATTTTTTTTTTTCAATTACTTTTCTTATCTATTTTATGAACAGGATATGTTTGAACTTCAAACTTTGAAATTTATAAACACATTATCCGAAATAATTAACTATAAGAAAATTACTAAAAAAGGGGTTTTATAGGATCAATGCGATGTCAAACATAAACGCAACATAGGTTTCCCTGGGTCTAGTGGCTAAAAATGAGAATTCTAGTTGGTCTGATCGACGGTGAACATAAACACTATCTGCACGGCCCAACAAAGGCCTGCTTTGTCATATTGTTCTTGTATGTTTTTAGACAACCATTTAAAAATCCTTACTAAAATCGAGGTTGAACGTGCTTGGTGAAGTGGAATTTTTATTATTATTTTTAATCAGAAAATTTGGCGCGCCGGGGCGCACCGCCGGTCTAAAATCGGCGGCGCACCACCAAAAAAATTTCGGCGCGCCTGGCGGCACGCCGCCGCCGATACTGAATCACACATTCGCCGCCGTCATTTCGGCGTGGCGCGGCTTCAGGGACTACTCATAACACTGTTGAGTTTTCCTGGTTGTATTTCTTGATTAACTGTTCTAACATTCCAGTATCCAATACGAAAACACTCGGCCGTTTTCAAGAATCCTGTCCGGGGGCGTGCATCAGTCGTCATCACAGAAGAAGAAGAAGTCAATCCAAGACTATCTGTTGCTGTTTCTTGAGTAATCAGTTTTTACGATGGCGGGTTACTAGCCCACCAACCAACCAACGAATTGGAACAAAATGGTCAGCTTAGATTAGTATAAGCAGGGGTACCGCGAGCAGGTTGCTGACCACCGCCCCCAAAGATAGTAATTAGAGTAGTTAGAGGTAGAAAATGTCTTTTTTTTTTCTTTTACGCATGGGGACTGAAGGCAAGTGAGTAGCCTAGTACATACAGTTTAAAAAAATTGTAAACAATCAGTAAGTTTCATTTAAAGGTGGAAAATTTTATACGTAATTTTGTAAGCGTATCCTGTTTTGTCTCACGGACAGGGGATTGAGTTGAAACTTCTAGGAAAGTTTTTTTTCGGGAGTGAAAGGGGTAAGAGGACTTGGAATTTTGTGCTTGGAGGAACGGAAGATATTTTTTCTTGAGTCCTTACATCACAGTATATGATTTTTTTTTCTTTTTTATTTTTGATGTTCAACGGGCTCTTCGGCTTGTCATCAACAATTGTGCTTTGTTTACTGAAATTTTATGCTTTACCAACTTCAGAGTAAATATTCGAAAGGTCATTTTTCGTGAAAGAAAGGCACTTTTTAAAATCTTATGTATAGAATTCTCATATCTGGTCATATGAATTAATAATTGACGTAATTTAACCAATTATGATGGCGAGGACAACGAGGTATAATAGAACACACAAATAATTATATTCAGTTGCAATAAAAGGGGTTAGTTTTGGACTGATCTTGTTTCTTTAATGTGATTTCCCAAATCAGCGTCTATTCAAGGTCTAGCTCTAGGACTCTGGCACTGAATGCTCTGAGTTCAAAATCTGGAATCGTGGAGTTTCAATTCTCAAGCCCAAGGAAGTGTACACCGGAAGTGTTGGAACTTCCCCCCTCCCCTATATACTGAAATAAACTCTTTTTTAAGGAATGTAGTATCCTACTAAATAATACTGATAAACACTAAAATCTAAATTTTTAGGAGAGCTATTTTGCAATCTGTAAAAAATAATGCTTCAGAAGGCTAAAGCAAGGCATGTAATCAGGAATAAATTTTAGGGTCAAGCAATTTTGCGGAACTGAAATAAAAAAATGGAAGAATTTTTTGAAAATATACGAATTACATGGAAAATCTAAAAAAATCTTGTAATTTCGGGAGGTTCAATGGCGTGCTGGGTAGGTTAAAGCACAAGAGGTTGGACACAGACCTATAAATGGAAGAAGTAGTATGTACATAATGAATTTGCGTACGCCCCCGTACATCTCCATGTTATTTGCGTACGCCCCCGTACCAAACAGGTTTTTCTGGTAGAACCTTATACTTTGCGTACGCCCCCGTACCAAACAGGTTTTTCTGGTAGAACCTTATACTTTGCGTACGCCCCCGTACCAAACAGGTTTTTCTGGTAGAACCTTACACTTTGCGTACGCCCCCATACCAAACAGGTTTTTCTGGTAGGTATTCTATTCTACAGGGCATTACACCTTTGCCAAAGAGATTTACGCAATTTAAGGACAAGTTTTTCTGACGTAGATTTCTAGTTCATGATATACAAGTTTTTTTTTAGGTTAAATCCATGGTCATTCATCTGTAAGTTGATTAGTAGGTTTTTCTTTTTTTTAAACTTGGCTAATAGGTTTTTAAACCTATTACTACGAACGCTACATGCATTCCATTTTTGGAACTAGGAACGAGATTGTGTGATGCTATAAGACTGGTTTCGTTTCATGGGTTCATTAATAGAAGGACTATGTTTTTGAAAAGGGTAATTACTTCTTTAGTTTGCGAGATTTGTGAATTTTTTGCGAAAAGGTATTTGCGTAAAGGTATTGCGATGGTTAAGAATGCCTCACGGGTAATTAAAGAATGGGATGCTTGCATCAACAATACAAAGAATATGCTCAGATACTTAAGAGATTTGACGCCTACAAGAGACATTGGTAGAAGGTATTCAATAGCTTAATTGAAAAGTAACGATAGAATGACATTGTGACTTGACCTAGCTTTACCTAGTCGATGTGTACTGTATAATACACAAGTGAAGATTTGCACAGTGTTGTCAATTTTAAATAGTTTAGAAATAAAAAAATTAACAAGAAATGGCTGAAAAGTGTTTTGAGGGAGTTGAGTTGCACGAGAGTTCAGTTACATGCGGATTCAGTTACACGGGGATTAGTTAAATGGGGTCGAGTAGCACGGATGTTCAGTTGTACAGGGTTTCGGGTATACAGGGGTTCCGTTACCTGGGGGGTTCAGGTGTACGGGGTGTCGGTTAGACAGGGGTTCAGTTACATGGGGGGTTCAGTTATTTTTTCTGATTTTGTGTGTTTTCGCAAGAAAATAACTGGTCTTTTAGCAAACTTAGCCAAAGCTACCTGAAACTCTGCATAAATATCTTCATTTTTAATCTAATTGCATAGCTACTAAAGGAACATTGAACATTTTTTCTGATTTTGTGTGACCACCCGGCGCCCCAAAGACTCCTAAGCCTCCATTATAATACTTTTTTAGGCTTTATTATATCTTTTCAGAACAAATTATTATTTTAGGGAATTATTTCAGTGAAACAGTTAGAGACATTTGAACGGTGTTGTGAGGTCCCTTACCACAACCCCAAAGGGCTCCGAGGGCCCCCCCCCCACCCCCCACGCACCCCCCCGACCGCAAAGGGTAGCTAGTCCCCCCACGGCCCCCCCGCGCCCCGATGCCTCCTGAGTCCCCCATTATAATACTTTTTAAGGCTTTATTATATCTTTTCAGAACAAATTATTATTTTAGGGAATTATTTCGGTGAAACAGTTAGAGACATTTTAAGAGATGATTTTAGAAAAGGACTTGAGGGTGAAACTCTGTGGTCGTTATAATACACAAGTTCCATTTGAACGGTGTTGTGAGGTCCCTTACCACAACCCCAAAGGGCTCCGATCCCCCCACCCCAACCCCGAAGGAAGCCCCCGGACAGCAAAGGCTCTCTGGACCCCCAAAGGACCCCCGGCGCCCCGATGCCTCCTGAGTCCCCCATTATAATACTTTTTTAGGCTTTATTATATCTTTTCAGAACAAATTATTATTTTAGCCAATTATTTCGGTGAAACAGTTAGAGACATTTTAAGAGATGTTTTTAGAAAAGGACTTGAGGGTGAAACTCTGTGGTCGTTATAATACACAAGTTCCATTTAAACAGTGGTACGAGGTCCCTTACCACAACCCCAAAGGGCTCCGAGCCCCCCCCCCCCCCCCCCCACGGACGCCCCCGGACAGCAAAGGTTCTCTGGACCCCCAAAGGACCCCCGGCGCCCCGATGCCTCCTGAGTCCCCCATTATAATACTTTTTAAGGCTTTATTATATCTTTTCAGAACAAATTATTATTTTAGGGAATTATTTCGGTGAAACAGTTAGAGACATTTTAAGAGGGTTGTGAGGTCCCTTACCACAACCCCAAAGGGCTCCGATACCCCCACACCAAACCCGAAGGAAGCCCCCGGACAGCAAAGGTTCTCTGGACCCGCAAAGGACCCCCGGCGCCCCGATGCCTCCTGAGTCCCCCATTATAATACTTTTTAAGGCTTTATTATATCTTTTCAGAACAAATTATTATTTTAGGGAATTATTTCGGTGAAACTCTGTGGTCGTTATAATACACAAGTTCCATTTGAACGGTGTTGTGAGGTCCCTTAGCACAACCCCAAAGGGCTCCGATCCCCCCACCCCAACCCCGAAGGAAGCCCCCGGACAGCAAAGGTTCTCTGGACCCCCAAAGGACCCCCGGCGCCCCGATGCCTCCTGAGTCCCCCATTATAATACTTTTTAAGGCTTTATTATATCTTTTCAGAACAATATATTATTTTAGGGAATTATTTCGGTGAAACAGTTAGAGACATTTTAAGAGATGATTTTAGAAGAGGACTTGAGGGTGAAACTCTGTGGTCGTTATAATACACAAGTTCCATTTGAACAGTGTTGTGAGGTCCCCTTACCGCAACCCCAAAGGGCTCCGATCCCCCCCCCCAACCCCCAAGGACCCCCCCGTCCACAAAGGGTCTCTAGGCACCCCAAGGGGCCCCCCGCGCCCCAAAGACTCCTGAGCCTCCATTATAATACCTTTTAAGGCTTTATTATATCTTTTCAGAACAAATTATTATTTTAGGGAATTATTTCGGTGAAACAGGCCCTCATAGGTGTTTGTTGTCTGAAACCTATAGTTTGGGATGAATAGTTTGCTATTTCAAGTTTTTCTGAGCTAAGGTTTCTTAGTATTTCATAGCTGTGTGTTGTCTGAAACTTATGATTTGAGGTATGTAATTTGCTATTTCCGACTTTTCATAACCAGATTTCTTAGTCTTTCGTAGGTGTGTGGTGTCTGAAACCTATGATTTGGGGTGTGTGGGTTGCTATTTTTTGACTTTTCTGAGCTGGATTTCTTAGCCTTTGGTAGGTGTGTGTTGACTGAAACCTATGATTTGGGAATGAGTGGTTTGCTATTTTTGACTTTTCTGAGTTAGATTTCTTAGCATTTCATAGGTGTGTGCTTTCAGAAAATTATGATTTGGGAGGTGTAGTTTGCTTTTTCGACTTTTCAGAGCTAGGATTCTTAGTCCCTCATAGGTGTTTGTTGTCTGAAACTTCTAGTTTGGGATGAGTAGTTGGATATTTCAGACTTTTCTGAGCTAAGGTTTCTTAGTATTTCGTAGGTGAAGCTTCCAAGTCAGTTTTAAGTTCACCAAGACATAAAAAATTTAAAGTTCAGTTCTAATTTTTCCATAGAAGATAGGAAAAGTTATACTATTATTGTGATTATTTTCTATGAAGATAGAAAGTTTCAATTTAATTCTAAATTTTCTTAAATTCAGTTCCAACTTTTCTCAAAGAGATGAGAAAATTTAAAGTTCAATTCAAAATTTTCTCAACGAAGTCAAGGACAGTTCAAGTTCCCTACCGAATTTTACCAAAGAACACAATTCAATTCTAATTTATCCAGAGAAAATAAAAATCTTCCACTTAAGTTCTTTATTTCACAAAGACATAAAGAAATTTAAAGTTCAATTCTAAATTTTTCAGTGGAAGATAGAAAAAGTAATACCATACTTGTGAATATTTTCAAGGACGATAAAAAGTTCTGGTTAAATGCAAAATTTTATCATAAAAGTGAAGAAGAATTCAAGTTATCATCTGAATTTTACCAAAGAACACAATTCAATTCTAATTTCACCAGAGAAAATACAAATCTTCCACTTCAGTTCTTTATTTCACAAAGACATAAAGAAATTTAGAGTTCAATTCTAAATTTTTCGGTCGAAGATAGAAAAAGTAATACAATACTTGTGAATATTTTCACGGAAGATAAAAATTTCTATTTCAATTTAAAATTTTATCAATGAAGTGAAGAAAAGTTCCAGTTCTCTACTGAATTTTACCAAAGAACACAATTCAATTCTAATTTCTCAATAGAAAACAAAAATCTTCCACTTAAGTTCTTTATTTTACAAAGACATAAAGAAATTTAGAGTTCAATTCTAAATTTTTCGATGGAAGATAGAAAAGGCAATACCATACTTGTGAATATTTTCCCGGAAAATAAAAAGTTCTAGTTCAATTCAAAATTTTCTCAACGAAGGGAAGAAGAATTCAAGTTCTCTACTGAATTTTACCAAAGAACACAATTCAATTCTAATTTCACCAGAGAAAATAAAATCTTCCACTTCTGTTCTCTATTTCAAAAAGTCATAAAGAAATTTAAAGTTCAATTCTAAATTTTTCGGTGGAAGATAGAAAAAGTAATACCATACTTGTGAATATTTTCACGGAAGATAAAAAGTTCTAGTTCGATATAAAATTTTCTCAACGAAGTGAAGAGAAGTTCAAGTTCTCTACTGAATTTTACCAAAGAACACAACTCAATTCTAATGTCACCAAAGAAAATCAAAATCTTACACTTAAGTTCTTGATTTCAAAAAGTCATAAAGAAATTTAAAGTTCAATTCTAAATTTTTCGGTGGAAGATAGAAAAAGTAATTCCATACCTGTGAATATTTTCTCGAAGAGATGAAAAATTTTAAATACTGTTCCAAATTTTTCAAAGAAGATAAAAAAGTTCAAGTTCTCTTCGGAATTTTACGAAAGAACACAATTCAATTCTAATTTCTCCAGAGAAAATAAAAATCTTCCACTTAAGTTCTTTATTTCACAAAGACATAAAGAAATTTAAAGTTCAATTCTAAATTTTTCGGTGGAAGATAGAAAAAGCAATACCATACTTGTGAATATTTTTCCGGAAGATAAAAAGTTCTAGTTCAATTCAAAATTTTCTCAACGAAGTGAAGAAGAATTCAAGTTCTCTTCTGAATTTTACCAAAGAACACAATTCAATTCTAATTTCACCAGAGAAAATAAAATCTTCCACTTCAGTTCTTTATTTCACAAAGACATAAAGAAATTTAAAGTTCAATTCTAAATTTTTCGGTGGAAGATAGAAAAAGTAATACCATACTGGTGAATATTTTCCCGGAAGATAAAAGTTCTAGTTCAATTTACAATTTTCTCATCGAAGTGAAGAAAAGTTCAATTTCTCTTCTGAATTTTACTAAAGCAAATTCTTTCTTGAATTCGCCTCCTGGATAAATAAAAAAGACATTTCATTCAAGAAATTATGACAAATTCTAAGTAAGTAACAAACTTTTTCTTGAATCCTCCTCTTGAATGCACAATACAGTTATTTCGTTTAAGAAATTACGAAAAAATTGTAAGCAAGTAACAAACTCTTTCTTGAATACACCTCGTGGATACACAATGCAGAAATTTCATTTAAGAAATTATCAGAAATTGTAAGTAAGTAGCAAATTCTTTCTCGAATTCGCCTCCTGGATCTATAAAAAAGACATTTCATTCAAGAAATTATGACAAAATTCTAAGTAAGTAACAAACTCTTTCTTGAAGTTACCTCATGGATACATAATGCAGAAATTTCATTTAAGAAATTATGAAAAAATTGTGAGCAAGTAACAAACTCTTTCCTAAAGTCACCTCGTGGATACACAATGCAGAAATTTCATTAAAGAAATTATGAAAAAAATTGTAAGTAAGTAGCAAATTCTTTCTTGAATTCACCTGCTGGATAAACAAAAAGACATTTCATTCAAGAAATTATAACAAAATTCCAAGTAAGTAACAATCTCATTATTGTTTTCACGACTTAGATACACGATGTAGAAATTTAAATCAAGAAATTATGACAAAATTCTCAGTAAGTAACAATTTCTTTCTTGAAGTAAATTCCTGGATACACAATACGGAAATTTCATTCAATCAATTATCAAAAAATTATTATAAATTGTAAGTAAGTAGCAAATTCTTTCATGAATTTGCCTCTTGGATAAACAAAAAAGTCATTTCATTCAAGAAATTATGACAAAATTCTAAATAAGTAACAAATCCTTTCTTGAAGTTACCTCATGGATACACAATGCTTTATTGTTTTCACGACTTAGATACACGATGCAGAAATTTAATTCAAGAAATTAAAAAAAAGAGAAAGTAAGTAACAAACTCTTTATTGATTTTCACCTCTTGGATACAAAAAAAAGAAGACATTTCATTCAAGAAATTATGACAAAATTCTAAGTAAGTAAAAGTGGCGCGCCACTCTAAGTGAACCTAGATCAACCCAACTTTTTGGATATCTCTCTCACTAAGACTCTGTTTGTGTGTCGTGTCTGTGTCTCGTCTCTATGTGTGTGTGTCATCACAGAGACGTTACAGAGACGACACAGAGACGTCACTTTTTTTGCACTGTGTAGGAACCAGTGGGGAATCCCCACTCGTTTGGAAAGGTGCCAAGGAAAGGCAAGCAAATAGCATGTAGTTTCAAAACGTGTTTAATCACGTGTAGAGGTCCCATAGAATGAAATTTCTGTATTGTGCATGTAAACGGCGAATTCAAGAATGAGTTTTTTACTTACTTAGAATTTTGTCATAATTTCTTGAATGAAATGTCTTTTTTTTGTATCCAAGAGATGAAAATCAATAAAGAGTTTGTTACTTACTTTCCTTTTTTTTAACTTCTTGAATTAAATTTCTACATCGTGTATCTAAGTCGTGAAAACAATAAAGCGTTGTGTATCCATGAGGTAACTTCAAGAAAGGATTTGTTACTTATTTAGAATTTTGTCATAATTTCTTGAATGAAATGACTTTTTGGCTTATCCAAGAGGCGAATTCAAGAAAGAATTTGCTACTTACTTACAATTTATGATAATTTTTTCATAATTTATTGAATGAAATTTCCGTATTGTGTATCCAAGAGTTGACTTCAAGAAAGAAATTGTTACTTACTGAGAGTTTTTTCATAATTTCTTGAATTAAATTTCTACATCGTGTATCTAAGTCGTGAAAACAATAATGAGTTTGTTACTAACTTGGAATTTTGTTATAATTTCTTGAATGAAATGTCTTTTTGTTTATCCATCAGGTAAATTCAAGAAATAATTTTCTACTTACTTACAATTTTTTCATATTTTCTTTAATGAAATTTATGCATTGTGTATCCACGATGTGACTTCATGAAAGAGTTTGTTACTTGGTCACAATTTCTTCATAATTTCTTAAATGAAATTTCTACATTGTGTATACAGGAGGTAACTTCAAGAAAGAGTTTGTTACTTACTTAGAATTTTGTCATAATTTCTTGAATGAAATGTCTTTTTTATTGATCCAGGAGGCGAATTCGAGAAAGAATTTGCTACTTACTTACAATTTTTGATAATTTCTTAAATGAAATTTCTGGATTGTGTATCCACGAGGTGTATTCAAGAAAGAGGTTGTTACTTGCTTATAATTTTTTCGTAATTTCTTAAATGAAATAACTGTATTGTGCATTCAGGAGGATGATTCAAGAAACAGTTTGTTACTTACTTAGAATTTGTCATAATTTCTTGAATGAAATGTCTTTTTTAATTATCCAGGAAGCGAATTCAAGAAAGAATTTGCTTTAGTAAAATTCAGAAGAGAAATTGAACTTTTCTTCACTTCGTTGAGAAAATTGTAAATTGAACTAGAACTTTTATCTTCTGGGAAAATATTCACAAGTATGGTATTACTTTTTCTATCTTCCACCGAAAAATTTAGAATTGAACTTTAAATTTCTTTGTCTTTGTGTAAAAAAGAACTTAAGTGGAAGATTTTTATTTTCTCTGGAGAAATTAGAATTGAATTGTGTTCTTTGGTAAAATTCCGAAGAGAACATGAACTTTTTATCTTCTGTTAAAAATTTGGAACAGTATTTTAAATTTTTCATCTCTTCGAGAAAATATTCACAGGTATGGTATTACTTTTTCTATCTTCCACCGAAAAATTTAGAATTGAACTTTAAATTTCTTTATGTCTTTGTGAAATAAAGAACTTAAGTGGAAGATTTTTATTTTCTCTGGTGAAATGAGAATTGAATTGTGTTCTTTGGTAAAATTCAGTAGAGAACTTGAACTTTTCTTCACTTCGTTGATAAAATTTTAAATTGAAATAGAACTTTTTTATCTTCCTTGAAAATATTCACAAGTATGGTATTACTTTTTCTATCTTCCACCGAAAAATTTAGAATTGAACCTTAAATTTCTTTGTCTTTGTGAAATAAAGAACTGAAGTGAAAGATTTTTATTTTCTCTGGTGAAATTAGAATTGAATTGTGTTCTTTGGTAAAATTCAGAAGAGAACTTGAATTCTTCTTCACTTCGTTGAGAAAATTTTGAATTGAACTAAAACTTTTTATCTTCCGGGAAAATATTCACAAGTATGGTATTACTTTTTCTATCTTCCATCAAAAAATTTAGAATTGAACTCTAAATTTCTTTATGTCTTTGTAAAATAAAGAACTTAAGTGGAAGATTTTTGTTTTCTCTGGAGAAATTAGAATTGAATTGTGTTCTTTGGTAAAATTCAGAAGAGAACTTGAACTTTTCTTCACTTTATTGAGAAAATTTAAAATTGAACTAGAACTTTTTTATCTTCCGTGAAAATATTCACAAGTATGGTATTACTTTTTCTATCTTCCACCTAAAAATATAGAATTGAACTCTAAATTTCTTTATGTCTTTGTGAAATAAAGAACTGAAGTGGAAGATTTTTATTTTCTCTGCTGAAATTAGAATTGAATTGTGTTCTTTGGTAGATTTCAGAAGAGAACTTGAATTCTTCTTCACTTCGTTGAGAAAATTTTAAATTGAACTAGAACTTTTTATCTTCCGAAAAAATATCCACAAGTATGGTATTACTTTTTCTATCTTCCACTGAAAAATTTAGAAATGAACTTTAAATATCTTTATGTCTTTGTGAAATAAAGAACTTAAGTGGAAGATTTTTATTTTCTCTGGATAAATTAGAATTGAATTGTGTTCTTTGGTAAAATTCAGTAGGGAACTTGAACTTTTCTTCACTTCATTGAGAAAATTTAAAATTGACCTAGAACTTTTTATCTTCTGTGAAAATATTCACAAGTATGGTATTACTTTTTCTATCTTCCACTGAAAAATTTAGAATTGAACTTTAAATTTCTTTATGTCTTTTTGAAATAAAGAACTTAAGTGGAAGATTTTTATTTTCTCTGGATAAATTATAATTGAATTGTGTTCTTTGGTAAAATTCGGAAGGGAACTTGAACTTTCCTTGACTTCGTTGAGAAAATTTTGAATTGAACTTTAAATTTTCTCATCTCTTTGAGAAAAGTTGGAACTGAATTTAAGAAAATTTAGAATTAAATTGAAACTTTCTATCTTCATAGAAAATAATCACAATAATAGTATAACTTTTCCTATCTTCTATGGAAAAATTAGAACTAAACTTTACATTTTTTATGTCTTGGTGAACTTAAAACTGACTTGGAAGCTTCACCTACGAAATACTAAGAAACCTTAGCTCAGAAAAGTCTGAAATATCCAACTACTCATCCCAAACTAGAAGTTTCAGACAACAAACACCTATGAGGGACTAAGAATCCTAGCTCTGAAAAGTCAAAAAAGCAAACTACACCTCCCAAATCATAATTTTCTGAAAGCACACACCTATGAAATGCTAATAAATCTAACTCAGAAAATTCAAAAATAGCAAACCACTCATTCCCAAATCATAGGTTTCAGTCAACACACACCTACGAAAGGCTAAGAAATCCAGCTCAGAAAAGTCAAAAAATAGCAACCCACACATCCCAAATCATAGGTTTCAGACACCACATACCTACGAAAGACTAAGAAATCTGGTTATGAAAAGTCGGAAATAGCAAATTACATACCTGAAATCATAAGTTTCAGACAACACACACCTATGAAATACTAAGAAACCTTAGCTCAGAAAAGCTTGAAATAGCAAACTATTCATCCCAAACTATAGGTTTTAGACAACAAACACCTATGAGGGCCTGTTTCACCGAAGTAATTCCCTAAAATAATAATTTGTTCTGAAAAGATATAATAAAGCCTTAAAAAGTATTATAATGGAGGCTCGGGAGTCTTTGGGGCGCCGGGGGCCCCTTTGGGAGCCTAGAGAACCTTTGAGGACCGGGGGGTCCTTCGGGGTTGGGGTGGGGTATCGGAGCCCTTTGGGGTTGCGGTAAGGAGACCTCACAACACTGTTCAAATGGAACTTGTGTATTATAACGACCACAGAGTTTCACCCTCAAGTCCTCTTCTAAAATCATCTCTTAAAATGTCTCTAACTGTTTCACCGAAATAATTCCCTAAAATAATAATTTGTTCTGAAAAGATATAATAAAGCCTTAAAAAGTATTATAATGGGGGACTCAGGAGGCATCGGGGCGCCGGGGGTCCTTTGGGGGTCCAGAGAACCTTTGCTGTCCGGGGGCTTCCTTCGGGGTGGGGGGGGGGCGATCGGAGCCCTTTGGGGTTGTGCTAAGGGACCTCACAACACCGTTCAAATGGAACTTGTGTATTATAACGACCACAGTTTCACCGAAATAATTCCCTAAAATAATAATTTGTTCTGAAAAGATATAATAAAGCCTTAAAAAGTATTATAATGGGGGACTCAGGAGGCATCGGGGCGCCGGGGGTCCTTTGAGGGTCCAGAGAACCTTTGCTGTCCGGGGGCTTCCTTCGGGGTGGGGGTGGGGGGATCGGAGCCCTTTGGGGTTGTGGTAAGGGACCTCACAAGCCTCTTAAAACGTCTCTAACTGTTTCACCGAAATAATTCCCTAAAATAATAATTTGTTCTGAAAAGATATAATAAAGCCTTAAAAAGTATTATAATGGGGGACTCAGGAGGCATCGGGGCGCCGGGGGTCCTTTGGGGGTCCAGAGAACCTTTGCTGTCCGGGGGCTTCCTTCGGGGTTGGGGTGGGGGGGGGGGGTCGGAGCCCTTTGGGGTTGTGGTAAGGGACCTCACAACACCGTTAAAATGGAACTTGTGTATTATAACGACCACAGAGTTTCGCCCTCAAGTCCTTTTCTAAAAACATCTCTTAAAATGTCTCTAACTGTTTCACCGAAATAATTACTTAAAATAATAATTTGTTCTGAAAAGATATAATAAAGCCTTAAAAAGTATTATAATGGGGGACTCAGGAGGCATCGGGGCGCCGGGGGTCCTTTGGGGGTCCAGAGAACCTTTGCTGTCCGGGGGCTTCCTTAGGGGGTGGGGGGGGGGGATCGGAGCCCTTTGGGGTTGTGCTAAGGGACCTCACAACACCGTTCAAATGTCTCTAACTGTTTCACCGAAATAATTCCCTAAAATAATAATTTGTTCTGAAAAGATATAATAAAGCCTTAAAAAGTATTATAATGGAGGCTCAGGAGTCTTTGGGGCTCCGGGTGGTCACACAAAATCAGAAAAAATGTTCAATGTCCCTTTATTAGCTATGTAATTAGATTAAAAATGAAGATATTTATGCAGAGTTTCAGGTAGCTATGGCTAAGTTTGCTAAAAGACCAGTTATTTTCTTGCGAAAACACACAAAATCAGAAAAAATAACTGAACCCCCCATGTAACAGCACCCCTGCAGCACCGCCCCCCCGTACAACTGAACCCCCATGTAACTGAACCCCTGTATAACCGAAACCCTGTACAACTGAACATCCGTGCTACTCGACCCCATTTAACTAATCCCCGTGTAACTGAATCCGCATGTAACTGAACTCTCGTGCAACTCAACTCCCTCAAAACACTTTTCAGCCATTTCTTGTTAATTTTTTTATTTCTAAACTATTTAAAATTGACAACACTGTGCAAATCATCACTTGTGTATTATACAGTACACATCGACGAGGTAAAGCTAGGTCAAGTCACAATGTCATTCTATCGTTACTTTTCAATTAAGCTATTGAATACCTTCTACCAATGTCTCTTGTAGGCGTCAAATCTATTAAGTATCTGAGCATATTCTTTGTAATGTTGATACAAGCATCCCATTCTTTAATTACCCGTGAGGCATTCTTAACCAACGCAATACCTTTACGCAAATACCTTTTCGCAAAAAAATCGCAAATCTCGTAAACTAAAGAAGTAATTACCCTTTTCAAAAACATTAGTCGTTCTATTAATGAACCCATGAAACGAAACCAGTCTGATAGCATCACACAATCTCGCTCCTAGTTCCAAAAATGGAATGCATGTAGCGTTCGTAGTAATAGGTTTAAAAACCTATTAGCCAAGTTTAAAAAAAAAAAACCTACTAATCAACTTACAGATGAATGACCATGGATTTAACCTAAAAAAAACTTGTATATCATGAACTAGAAATCTACGTCAGAAAAACTTGTCCTTAAATTGCGTAAATCTCTTTGGCAAAGGTGTAATGCCCTGTAGAATAGAATACCTACCAGAAAAACCTGTTTGGTATGGGGGCGTACGCAAAGTGTAAGGTTCTACCAGAAACACCTGTTTGGTACGGGGGCGTACGCAAAGTATAAGGTTCTACCAGAAACACCTGTATGGTACGGGGGCGTACGCAAAGTATAAGGTTCTACCAGAAAAACCTGTTTGGTACGGGGGCGTACGCAAATAACATGGAGATGTACGGGGGCGTACGCAAATTCATTATGTACATACTACTGGAAGACATAATTTTATTTCTAAACTTTTTATCTGTCAAATGAAAAAAACAACAATTTAGCTTCAATTAATCCTATGAAGCTAACATTAAAATGCTAAAAAGTCAATGTGCTTCGTAGCAAGTTTACAGAAAATCAAACAGTTCGTGGTAACAAACGTAAACAAGGAGCGGCTCGGCCCAATAGTACCCGAAACTAAAAAAAAAACTTAAGCTTGATAACAATTGACACATCAAAAGAATTGGGTTTTATGCTGATTCCAAATATATAAAATTAATTAAGTTTAATATTATCCATCAGAAGTAACGAGCCTGAGAAAATTTGCCTAACTTTTTAAAAAGGGGGAAAACACTCCCCCAAAAACCAACTGGTCTTAATGAAATGACACCATCAGATTCAGTATATCCGAGAACCTTATTGTAGAACTTTCAAGCTCTTATAAACAAAATATAGAATTTTGTATTTTTTGCAAGAAGAAAGATCACGGATGCACGTTTATTTGTTGTTGTTTTTCCCCCATAGGGGATCGCATCAAACCAATGGTCTTAGAAAATCAGGGGACGTCTCAATCGAATGAAAAAAGTTCTAATGCTCTTTTATAGTGACCAAAAAGATTGGAGGGCAACTAGCCCCCCTATCACCCACTTTTTTTCACAAAGACATCGGAAAAAAATTTTAAGATAAGCATTTGATTCAGCATAGTTGAAGTGTCCAATAAGTATGCCTTTGGGGATGACCAGATCCCACATATCCCCTGGGAAAAGGACTGTAAGTCACGCAATTTGCCCAATGTTCATATATAGAATTTGTTATTGGGAAATCTACAGACATTTTGGGGGGGGGGAATTTTTAACGAAGGGGGATTTCCTGGCATGATTTGAAAAACGGTCAGAAATTAAATAGAAAAACAAGTTTTTTCGACTATAATGAGCAACGTTAAAATTGAAAACAAACAGAAATGATTCTGTATATGAGGAGAACTTCCTCTTTGACAGAATTCTTTAAGAAAGACCGGTCAAACACAAGGGCCTATGATTTTGAGTGAGAAGTGTTTTTAAGAACTTTAAGACTTTAGTGTAATGAGCGAGGGTTGAGGAAGGGGTAGTCTCCCTCACATATAGTATATTTTCTTTTGTTTTAAGCTTTAACGTTGCTCCTTACTTTCAGTTTAAAATATCTTGTTTTTTATTTAATATAAACAAAATTCAATTCTCTGTACGAACACGAGCTTGATTGGTGAATACACCAAAAGCTAACAGCGTTTTCTTGTTTCGGCTTAAGGAGAAAAGTATTTCCTTGGTTTACGTTTTATTTTAATGAGAGAATAATTTCTGTTGACCCGCTTTTGCACTCATCCTCTGAAGTGAATCTTGGGGGTACCACAGGGTTCAGTTGTTGACCGAGTGCCGTTTTTAGTTTATGCAAATGATCCTCTTTATGTAGTAAAAAAAGCCTGTGAGTTACTGCAAACTGTGTCATTCTAGACCTTCTTACGCCAGTAATAGTGACTCCGGTTTACCATATTCAGATTCTCTTGTTTCTTTCGCTGATGGTAGTACCCTTAATTCTTCTGAGAGAAATGAAGCTGCACCTCCTCAAATTTTACAGATTCGTTAGAGTAGCCTACTTTGGGGTTTGAGGCTTATGATTGTGTCCTAAATTTTTCCAAGTTAGTTTTTTGAACATTCTCACGTGTTTCTTAGACAGAAATCAGGAAATCATTGGTTAAATAACCTCTTATTAGTAGAACTAAAGATCGTTACGTTAGATTCTTAGTTTTTTTTTTTTTTTTATGAAACGCTGTCCTTTAAACGTCATACTGATTTAATTAAAGTGAAGGCGTGCAAAAGTCTCGGTATTTCAGTTAGTTCAAACCCACTTTCCGTGTAGTCCAGGAAGTGTGTGAAAAAAAGGGTGTAACCCGGAACAAATTGCAATAGAAATGATTCTTTGACTACCCGATTCAGAAAAATGTGCTGATTCCGAATATGCAAAGCTTGCTCGTCTAGCTGTTTCACAAATACATTTTTTGTGGTTGAGGTAAATAACGAGGAGGAGAAATATGTCTTTTGCAGAAATGCGTAGAACCACGAAAAACAATATGCATATAGGGGTAATAAAGTACGCTGAATCTGAAAATGATCTCTAACTGCAAGGATAAACAATGGTTATCAGTATTTAAAGGGGAAGTATGCGGGAGGAGGGTGAATTTTCTCATCTAGTGTTAAACCACGCTGAATCTGAAAGTAACCGGTCTTAAAATTTAGATGGCAACTATCATCATGTCGATGGTTTAACTAACGATTAAAGCATCCTCGACTTTTTCAGTTATATACTATACAAATGTGATAAAAAAACGAAATATCAATATTCATAGATCTTCGTTATCTTCGGGATCATCAACTCCGAGAAACTCAGTTGTAACACAGTTCGCACAACTTGTTCCCTTGCAAGCTCCACAGGCCGAGGTGCATTTCATGCCATTTCTTTTGCAAGTGCATTGCATATTTGAGTCTCGGTAGCAATAATGGTAAGAGCTTTCTATTAAAGTGGCTGATCGAAAGTCAGTACTGGAGTCGCACCGTATCTGAAACACTGTTCGCAAACGAAGCTGAATTTGGAGTAGATACAATAAGGATCACTTGAGCTAATATCTATCATTGATATTAAGAGAATGGAGACTATCCCTGTCTAAGAACCTGACTGCGTATGAACATACAGCTCGCTCATAGCTCCCTGTCAACTAGGCAAGGGTGCAGGATAAAGTCTTGACATCTTCCATAGCAGGTCGCAATATTTTGAGGGATCCAGAATCGAGGCTTGTGGTAGCGGATCGTACAGAAGTTTATGTTGTCCTAGTGTCTGTCCGAGATACTTAATGGGAATTCAGTTCGGATATCTGTCTTTACCTAATAAACTTTCTCCTCTCAAGTACTGTTGAAGACCTCAACAGTGGCGTCACAGAAACAATTATGCCCATGCCGTGAAAAGTGCCGTTACCATCAAGGGTTCAGCCGTTGTGGTCAACGTTATCAGCTATGTGCTGCATGCAAAAAGTTCCTTCCAGTCCTTCTATGTTTATGCTGTTAGAAACTGCAGCGTTACGCTCGAAGAGCTTCGTCTCGTAATATGATGAGCTGAAACCCATAGCACTGAGCATGTCACTTAGAAAGCGGCTGCCAAACTGATGATGCAACTGGACAGCTAATCCAATCTGAAGAGGTGGTCTGATTGCCTTTGGCCGACAGGCTTGTAACATGCACTGACCTATTGACTCAACCTTCCTTTCTGTTTTGTCTCCTACGAAGAAACTGTTTAGAAAAAGTCACAAAGATGAGGGCAGGTATTTGATATTGTCTATTATCTCCCAGTTGTTTTCAGAATTAGGATGCACATCTAGTTTTTGCTTACTACGTTGGGCATCACTTTTGATTATAGCTGCAGCAGATCGGGCGAGAGCTTCTTTCTCCTGTTCCACGTCGACATTTTTTGGTTTTAAGTAATACTCGTGGAGAATGGCATGAGCTTTGGCTCTTAGCGTAATGACGTTCTGTCTGCCGTTTATCTATGCAAATACTGCGCTTTCACCAAATCTCTCTCGCATCTTCTTTTTCATGTATCTTTCACTATATCCAGAATCCTGTGAATCGCCCATGAGCTCGTTCATCATACTAACAAGATCATTTATTGTTAGTTGTTGATCATCGTTAGCCTGGATAAACTTGACAACTTTCTCGAACGCCTAGTTCTGGTTCAAGTTCTGTGGTCGACCAGATTTTTGTTTTCCAGACTCTGAAGGAATTCCGCTATACTTGTTGAGGGATATTACGTTCCGTTAGAAAGTTTGAGTGGCATGATTTGTGGTGAACTACATCAGCAGTGCGTAAATCCGCAGTGGTAGCAAGTATTCTAGTCTTCACTGCTCCTGACCAGTCATCACTTCTCTTTCCACAAACCTCTCTTAGTGTATTTTCAAAGTCTCTAGTTCTAACCCTGAAACTGTCTTCCTTCTTCTTCGTTATGTCAAAGGTAACTGGCGTAGAGCAAAAGAAACAATCGAATTTGAAGTTGAAGTTTCCAGATAAACGGGAAGATACTTACATCAGACTTCGTGTCACCTGTGACAACGATGACTAGTACTGTTCAATGGATCTCTTTTTAGTGAAGCTAGACCTGCATGACTTACGGACAGGATCCCCAATAACTGCTGTGACATCTTCACGCTTCCTTGATCGACTAGCTTCATTCACCGAGTCTGCACCTTTCTCTCCCAAAACGACCTTTCCCGACTCTTCCACTATTTCTTCTTTGCAAGTGATACAATTCATATCGACAATTTCAAATTTAAGAGTAGTTTTCTATATTCATCGTTCAACCTAAAAAGATAAATAAAAGTTTTAATTTTACGTTCAAATAAAGGTGATTTTCATACTCACCGTGATCTAGTACCCTATTCTAGACATCAATTCTGTTCTTGTACGCCTTTATATGGAAGCACAAATTTCACCTCCTCAAAACCAACCCCAACATAAAAAAAACATTTGTGAAACAGCTAGATGAGCAAACTTTGCATATTTGGAATCAGCGCATTTTTCTGAGTCGGGTAGTGAAAGAATCATTTCTATTGCAATTTGTTCCAGGTCAAACCGTTCCCTTCCTGGACTAGTGGGTTCACTTTGAAAATCTTGTTTCTTGAAAATCTCGCTTTTAGTCCAGCTCTACGCGTTTCCCACAGTCTAATAGTATGCCTGTCAACTTTTCTCTCTTTCCTGGAACCCCTTTCTAAGGTTTATATTAGAATAATAAACTCGTTCACGAAGCCTGTGGTTTGGAAGATTTACTATTACTAAATTTAGAATTTATATTGTACATCCTAAACCCAAATTCTTCAAAGTGCATGTTTTACCCTTTTTCAGCGCCATGGTCATCTCCCCAAGCCCCTCGGCATTTTAAATGCTTTGCATTTGATCACAATAGTTATCAATCTTCGTAATGTAAATCCTACTCTAATTCCTTTCAATCCATTCGCAAGGTTGGATTTGGAACTCCATGCTCTAGTTGCAATCCGTATCATTTGAAATAAGTTGCCCAAATCAGCACTCCTTTGGTGTTAAAAACAAAACTACAAACAAATTTTCGGCCTTTGCGCAGGGCTAATCTTTTTTTTTTATTTAAGTTTTTGTGTGGTTAGATCGACAGGAACGTTCCAGATTCGCTGTGTGACCAGTATTAATCATGGCCTAATCTAGCAAAATTGATGGCATAATTTCATGAAATTTCTCTCTTTCTTTTCCCACTCTTTCGTTGTTTTTGTTTTGTTGGTGTCAGTGTTTAAATAAGAACCTTACCCCTCTTTTACAGGCCCTGGAGCCTTTGTAGGTATTATAGCTATTTATTCATTGGTCCGCTCTTTTTTCACAAATACATCTTATTTTATTATTATCATCACTTTTTTTGTTTGTGAAATGGGTTATATCTTTATGTAAGTCACCTGTTTCAAGTATGTCTTTCTATCTTCTCTCCTCCCCCAGAAAATGGATGGATACATGGCAGCTTGTATATAAGAAACATGTTTGTTACCTTTAATGCACATGTCTTTCTTTTATGTATTTTATTTCTGAAATCAAATTGGGCTTGTTGGTGACCTGTTGAAATTAGAGAAGTATCCAAAATATCATCTTATTTATTTTCATATTTTTCTGTTACCATTTTTCTTCTTTTTTTTTCTTTCAACTCACTCAGTTTCTTTAATCACTTAGACTTTTTAATACTTTAAATAGTTTTAGAAACAATACTTGAAATATTTTACGGCTACTAAATTTTTCGCTGATACACCCGTGCGTTTTGTATTGTTCGTCAATATAGCTTGGTACTTTCCCTTCGATACCTCACCCAACTCGGATCCTATAATTCCCCAGTGTTTTGCAAATAGGCCCTAAGTCCACTTTTTTCCGAAAATTAGTAAAGTATATCGTTTGAAAGAGATCGAAGAGATCTATTGGTTGGTCTATCCAAAATTGGCTTATCTTTAATCCTGACCGAACCATAATTGTTTCCTAAAAGGGCGTTAAAAAGAGCGTAAGTCCCTTATCCTCTAAGTAACAAACAATTCAGCAATTTGGACATTTCCAGCGAATTCCTATCAGGAATCACTACTAAGAATCACTCTTTAGAGTTTCAAATTTCTTAAATTCTGATTTGTGAGAAAGAATTTTCATTTTCGTTTTTATTTTGCTCTCTTGTAAAATTAGGAAAAGTTGACTTAGGCCATTTCTACCAAACGCCAGGGAATTATGCTATTTGATTATTTTGTAGAATAGGGAATTCGATGATGTCAGATTAAAGTAATTTTAATACAATGCCTGCAGCTGGGTTGCTGTATTTTTATACACTAGCTTTTGTGTACAAGTATCGTAATGGGGCCTTCCAGACTCTTTACAGTAGTATTTCGCGAGGGGTTTAACTTTCATTATCATGGTACTTGGACAAGAGGATATACTGAGGCTTCTCGCCTAGTTTCACGTAGAACTGCTTTTACTGTTATATGTATAGGGGGGCTAGGTATTGGAATAGCCTTAACCCTAGTGTTAAATAATTAAATATTACCCGATTTAAATCTGAGCTAAGCATGGGGCTGTTCGGTAAGTATAACTTCGGAAAAGATGGGAATTGAATGGCAATAAAATTTATTATGGTGATTTGGAATTTTTTCTTTATTCTTTTAGGGTTATTGTTGCTTCGAGATTATGACATTATGTAATTTCGTTGATTGTGTTTTAATCATGTTTTTATTTCTTGGTACATGGTTTTACCCTCCAACTCCTTATACGAAATATTTTTGCTGTCATTTTTTTGCTTGTTAGTAGCACAACCTTGCATGCAACACTTTTGGTGTGCTACCAACTGATTTTGTTGGTATTTGTTTAAATATATTCTTATTACAAAAAAACCACGTCCTAAAGTCATATTAAGTCCTACCGGAAGTCTGTTTTATTTTACAAGCCTCTTTGTCACTTATTCGATCCTACTTATTTAGGTTTTTGGGAGGTCAAGTGAAGTAATTTATCTATCTTTCGACAAAATCATATTGTAAATTCTAATTTTGAAAAGAAAATAATCAAAATTTCGTGTTAAACTGCTTTTACTGCTATACATAGGGGGCTAAGCATTGGAAGAGACTTAACCTTAGTGTTAAAGAATTAAATATTAATCGAATTAAATCTGAGCTAAGCATGGGGCTGCTCGGTAAGTATAGCTTCGAAAAAGATGGACATTGAATGGCAATAAAATTTATTATGGTGCTTTGGAATGTTGAGAAGAAATTGAACAACCAGTAATTAATTATCATTAATGATAACTGAGTTTTGGAATATGGCTTTATGTTTTGTGTAGGAAAAACCATACTTTTGTCCCAAATTTTATAAAATAATTATAAAACTTCAGAAACTAAATTTAAAATAGTACAACGTGACCGAATCATGACCGAAGAGTAATCGGTATTTTTTAAAAAAGGCGTAAGAACGTTGAAAGCGGACAGAGCAAAAAAGCAGGCAAACTGCTCTTTTTATTTTTGCAAGAGAAAGATATACAATAAAAATTGAATATCTCTGCTTGCTTGTAAAATTATTCTAATTCTTCTTATAAGCCTTTGATAAAAAAAAGTTTAAGGTATATCTATAAAGTAAAAGTTTAATAGAATTTCTCATTAAATAATCTTACCAGCACTAATATTGACCTTTCGCGATTTTAGTTGCCGATGACCTTTGATGCATTAAATCGATATTTAAGTTGGCTCATCCTATAAAAAAGCATTTATTCCCAAAGTTAGATGTAGGCCAATATTATTAAATGGGAATTGACAGGGACGACCAATTCAGCTTATCGTATTACTAATCCTTTGACAGCTGGAGCATACTATCCTGTGTCTAATTAACAGGTGCATTTTGAACAGGTTGACAATAACGAACAAATAAGCCATACCTTTAGATATTTCTGGAAAATTTTTAATGCAAGTCGCATCATAATTTTCTGACTGTTATAGTAATGGAAAAGTTGAAAGTAAACAATGAAATCTGAGGGGCGGAATGGTAGCCTCCTTCACTTTAACAAATCCTTAATAGTTAGTAATTATTTTTAAAAGCACAAACAAATCAATTATAGCGCACTAAAAGCGTCGCTTGCAAGGGCGTGCTGCAAAAACAAATAACAGAAACCAAACATGAATAGTTCACACACAATAACACTAAACAATATCATGGATCCCGAGGCAATGGCACCCTTAAAATTGATAATAAATACAAACAACCGAATAAATAAATAAACGAATGTTTTCCAAAATGATATCATCAATTTTATTCCCGTTCAATCTCAATCTGTTTTGGGGGTATAGTTATTGAGTAGCTCTGTGCGTAAATCAGATTTAAATTGATTAATATGTAATTATTTAACACTAGATTAACACCTAGGTTAACACAAAGATTAGCACCTCTGTATATAACTAAAGCAGTAGTCGTACTTGCAACTAGGGGGGGGGGGGAGTCTCAATATCTCTATTCTTCTCCAAGTACCGTGACAATAGATTTTAAATATATTTTGTAATGGATATATTTTGAACTGGAGTCTCCCAAAAGACTCCAGTAAATAATTTCGGAGACCACACTGCCTTTTCATGACGATAAATAAAAGTTCAAATAGGGATAAAAATCCTTTTAATAGACAGTGATAGAAATTCACAAAAATACCAGATATTTCGGTCACTACATAGTGACCGAAATATCTGGTATTTTTGTGAATTTCTATCACTGTTTACTAAAAGGATTTTATCCCTTTTTGAACTTTTATTTATTGACTCCAGCAAAGTAGCCTGGAAGGCACCCATTGCAATATTTATACATAAAAGCCAGTGTATAAGAATCAAACAATTTAGCTGCAGGCATTACATCAAAATTATTATATACCGACTTCATCAAATTTCGAATCCAAAAAATGATCCAACAGCATTATTCTGTGGTACACGTATTGGGCGGGGTATCGAAGAAAAAGTACCAAGCCATACGGACAAGCAGTACAAAATATGCGGTGTATCAGAGTGAAATATAAGATCGTAAAATATATGACGGAAAAATATGCTTGAATTTACGAACAGGGAGCACTACGGACCCCATTCCTCCCTCATTAATTACCCCTTCCTACCTACCTCCCTATCCTTTACAAAGCAACATACTCCAGGTATGCTCTACCCAAAACGCCCCTCCAACCCAAAATTTTACTCCCGACCAATCAAACCATCATTACAAATGTTATTGCACCAAAACTATCCCACAATCCCCTCTTACTCATATCCCTCCCAGTCACAAGCCCCCTTGCATACCCTACCCGCTCCATGTGCCCAAGATGCTGTTGACTGGTTCTGGCCTCCATCCGTCATTTGCCAAAGCAATCCAACCTCCCTCCTCCCAGAAAGTTCCCACCCCACTTCCATTTCCCAGCACCTTCTTACCTTCCCATCTCCCCCTTTCCTCCCTACCAAAAATCCTCCCGATTCAACTACTTCTTACCCTATATCCATGAAACCCCGCCTCCGACCCATTCGTTTCACCCCGCGTACCCACCCTACCAGTGTGACTCAGGTCTGAGACCTTTCGCATTTAATAATTGTCTTGTATTAAATCCTAATTATTCGCACTTCCCGACAACTGAAAACAAGTCGCACCTTCCTCATCATGCTTCGTCTGTATCCTCGCCCTTCCTTCCACCTCCAAATCCCCAAGGTAAATCCTTCTCTTACCCTACTTCTCCGCAGCATCATAATATTAAATTGAAACCCCACCTAGGAAATTCTCAAACACATCAAGTATCCCTGTCGAGATTCCCCAATCGGTTTGTTTTTCCAAAACTTTTGTTTACTAATGCTGAAAGTCTTAATTTTGAAAAGCTTACCGAACTCGAGTTGCTTTCAAAATCAAATCTAATCGATATTATAGCTATTACAGAAGTACAGTCCCATGACCCAGGGTCTCTGCACCTGATAAATTATACGAAGTTTATTAAACTCCGTCCTTTAGACTACCCACTTGGAAAAAAAGGTGGCGGTGTTTTGTTCTTTACTAAGAGTAACCTTTACCCAAAGCTTATTCGAGTCCCTAGTTTATCCGAGTATGATGAAATCCTCTGGCTAAGTATTAGACTAAAAGTTCTTCCTTGTCCATTTAATATTATTACAATAGCTGTTTTCTATTACTCCCCAAATCAAAATATCGAGTCAAAACGTAAATTCATCAAGCAATTGCAGACAAGTGCTGATTTTGTTATTTCTAAATGCCCCAATGCTGGTCTATTTTTTGTTGGCGATGCAAATGACCTTAAAAAGGATTCTTTTTGTTCCTCACTTAAAGTTAAGAAATTTGTTAAATTACCAACGACTCGGGGAAATACCTCTCTTGATGTTATTTTAACTAATATGTATAATTTTTACAACCCTCCCTCAGCTTTGCCTCCATTAGGTGGGAGTTATCATTTTTCGATTCTTTTATCCCCCTCCTCAAATTTTAAGTATTCTTTCTCGATAACTTATGGCAGTTATCGCCCTCTTCAAAATTCTGGTCTTCTTTCTTTTGGTATGTGGCTGAATACTGAAGATTGGTCCGATGTTTATAGTTTAAAAAATCTTGATGAGAAAATGACTTTGTTCCACACAAAGCTAATCGACAAATATCAAATTTGTGCCCCTGAAAAAAAATTTAAAAAGTGCTCCAGTGATAAACTCTTTATTAACCAAACTATAAAAACACTAATTAGAACCAAATTGAAGCTTTTCAAAAATGGTAAACAAGATAAAGCCAATAAACAAAGAAAATCAATTAAAAGAGAAGTTCGCAAATTGGGAAAATCTTACTAAAAAATGAGGTCGAAGTATTGTTTACTAGTAAACCCAAAAACTGATACTCAGAGGTTAAAAATCTATGTGGCAGGAGATTTGAACAGCTTAGCTTCAATCTACCCGAGTCCCCTGATATTACTGTCAATAATCTCAATAAATTCCCCTCTTCCATTGTCCAGAGCCTTCCACCACTGTCCGACCAATTACCATCAGGAGCCCTTTCCCGTTCTTTACCCACTGTTTCCCCGTCTGAGATAGAAAGAAGAATTCAAAAACTAAGAAAGACAAGTATCTGTCCTTTGGATATCCCCTTTCCTCTTATTAGTGCCTTTGGTGATTTCTTGTCTAAGCCCTTGTCTTTCCTGTTTAACAAAATTACCGAGTCTGGGCAAATTCCTACAATTTGGAAACAGGGTTTCATAGCCCCTTTGAAAAAGAAAAACGGAAAGCCTGGTTTTGAAGGCGTTCAGCCTATAACTCTTACTCCTATTTTCTTGAAACTTTATGAAGGATTACTTGCAGATTGGCTAAAGGAAAAAATCCTACCTCTTACTGACTTGAAACAATTTGGGAACCTAAAATCCACCTCTACTTCCCATTACCTCGTTTCTCTTATTGATCACATCGGGAAAATCCTTGAAAAGCCTAATTCCTGGCTAAATTTAATTTCCATTGACCTTCAGAAAGCATTCGACCTTGTTAACCACAATATTTTAATTGATGAACTTGTTAACAAGTTCAACTTTGATCCCTTACTGGTGAATTAAGTTGCCTCCATCTTAACAAATAGATCGGAAGTTGTCAAATGGCAAAACCATAATTCAAATCCTCTCCCTGTCCATAACGGCATACCCCAAGGTACTCTCGTTGGTCCCCTCCTTATTTCAATAATGATTAACAGTTTTAGAAAGGGATTTTGTTACTGATGTAGGTTTTTTGATTACTTAACGGCCGTTGAAAATCAATTCATAATTCTAAAACTCGATCACACGAGCTTCATTAGATTCATTGGTGATAAGGTACTGCTCTTTAACATGACAGTAGACGCCTCTAAGCCCATAATAATGCCGATTTGTTTTCTCAAATCCTCGCCCTGTTTTCTTAATTCTATCCCTCCTGAAATTTCTGTGTCCTCATTTAAACTACTTGGCGTCACAATTTCTTCAAATTTAAAGTGGGATATCCACATTAAAGACATCATCCATAGAGCTAATGTGTCTATCGCCCTCCTAAATAAATTCAGCGTCCCCCCTTCCCACTCCTTATGAATTTACACGTCTTTTGTCCGCCCGCATCTAGAATATGCTTGTCCAGTTTGGCACCCTGGTATCTCTCGCGAAGAATTGGAAAAAATTGAATCAATTCAAAAAAGGGCCTTGCAAATAATTTTCAAAGAAGGCAAGGTAACATACTCTCTGCTCCTAGAAAAAGCTAGTCTGAAAACCCTTGACCGAAGACGGGTCTCGTTGTGCCTCCGTTTTGCAAAAAACACAATAATCAACCTTCGCACGGGAGGCATTTTCCCCAAACGCCACTCCCCATTCAGAATACGGCAACCGCGAACGGTTTCTGAGCCACTTCTTGTTTTATTCCTTCTTTGTTACGCTACATCCAGATACGAAAGAATTTTTGTCCCGTTCATTACGGAAAAAATGAATAAAATTTCTCAATAGTTTCTCCCCCCCCCTCTTTTTTTTGTTAGCTGATGGTACTGCCCAGGTTCATGCACTCATTTGCTTGCCCCCCCCCCCCCCCTTTTTTTTTTTTTTTTTTTTTTGACCAGTTTTTATTGTTTTTAACTCTTTTACTGATTTACTGTAGTTGAATTATTGACATTTTCTTAGTATCCCTTTTAATTTAAATGCATTTATGTCTCGCTCTAAGTTTAGTTTGACCAGTTTTTAATGCATTTATACCTCGCTCTAAGTTTAGTTTGACCAGTTTTTATCTTTTTAATTTTTTAATTGACTTTTTGCAGTTTTAATTATTGACTTTTAAATGATTGTTCATCATGGTTTTCTCTATTTTGCTGCTGCTCTTTGTATTTTTAGTGTAACAGTTTTTATCAACTCCTAAGTCTGAATTCGGCCCTGTATTGGCCTTTGATAGTTAATTTTTTGAAATAAATATCTTATCTTATCCTAAGAGAAGTATTACAAAATTAGAACGTTTAAAATGACATTTTAATTGCATTATAAAAATGAAAAAAACTGTGCCTGAAACAGTTTATTGTAAATAAAACTGCTCAAAAGAGAGTAATATTACGAAATAGGATGCTTAAACTTTTTTAACCTTATTGTCTTCTAAAAATGTTGACAAAAATGAGACTTTGTAGAGCTGTTTAACGAACAAATTTAAAAATTTTCCAATTTATTTTCTTCTTGGGACTTACACACTCACACTCTGTAGCAAACAAAATAACTTTTACTAATAGTTTTCGTGAAACAGTCACAAGAAAGTTGAAAAGAATAACAAACTTCGGGTATATATACCAGGCTATGAAAGAAAATGATTTTAGAAGATTTTTCTCCCAAAAAGGACTTTTGAAGATATAAGATTTATACCCAATGATCACCGCAAAGATATTATTCCTCTGATACTTCTTCACGGGCAGGGATACCCATTCGAGCCTGTGCCTCCCTCCCAATATTTCAAAATCATCTCCATAATTTCTGATATTATTCATATAATTTACGTGCCTGTATACTCTTTTTTGAAGCAAAAATTTAAAAATACGTTGTAGGTTAACATTTTTAATAAAAACGAAAGAAGAAAAACACCGACTTCTTCAAATAACTTTTCTCTTATAACCGGCCCACCAAAAGTAATTTCAACAGTGAACTCTGATGAGCGTATATGAAACGGAATGAAAAAAAAATGTTATGCTACTCTTTCACTGATAGATTCCACTGCTGACGGCGACAATATAGATGGGTCTATGCATCTGTTCAGTGCTGAATGCATCACATCATCAAGCATAGTACTGACAACACTGAAAAATTGAATCGGGTCAGACATCCATTTCTAAAATTTGTATGATAAATACAAACTTTTATACACGAGGAGAGGGAATAATAATAAAAAAAAAAAAAAAACAACACACAACAAAAAAAAAAAAAAAAAAAAAAAAAACATTAAAACTCAGTTTTGCTGGTCATGAGCTAAACCCTGATAGATAATAGTAAAAAAAACATTAATTACATTATACACAGTGGAATAATGTACGAATTTAACTTTGGAACATGCTTTGGTGTTTTTCACTGTAAGGGTACACCCCCACATGAAATACATAAGGGAAATTTAGTTGTCACTTTTTACAGGTTTAACTCCTTAACTTTGTTCTTTATAATAGGCTAATTAACTCTCAAATTTTGCTTTCAAATTCATTGAGGCTTAGATGTTGCTCAGTGACAAAATCAAAGACTTTTATGGTGCAACTTAGATATTCTTCAATAAATCCACAAACTCCTTCTAATACTAATATCTTAGCAACACTTGATCCATCAATTTATGCTAAATATGTTACTTATTAATTGGATTCACTTCCATTATATTTTATTAAGTGACATTTTGCTAAGTTAATTTTGTTTACAATTTTGTAAACTTTTGTATTTATAAAATTGCTATTTTATGTGCAAGTTTTTGCTTTAAAAATTAACAGAGAGAAACAAAAAAAAGGTGCATGGGTTCAGCAAACCCCAAACTTTCTAAGCATGGGGAAAGAATCTAGCAGCTGAAGCTTTTAGACGATGGATAAAAACTAAAAAGCGAGCAGAGACGGTGGGGTATTGCAGAGGTAGACAGTTTTAGTGCTTGTAAAAAAAAATTCAAAGTGACAGCTGTCACAAGCAACATCATACCAATCCATACCCTATCCGCAAACATGTCCTCATTCTTATCGTTCAGTCAAATCATTTGTTACTCTCGGGCTGGCATCTGCACTTGATAGAACTAAAGTTAGCTATCAATAGGCTTTGTGAATTTTTGCTGCTATAGCATTAGTCACTTTGCCGTGATCCTAGTGAGGTTACTCCAAAAGAATGTTCAGTAAGACAAGACCGAAAACGGCATTCGGAGACAAAACCTGCTATAAAATGAAATAAATTTTTACCTTACATACCAATGTTTCACTGGGATGAAAACCTGCTACTTTTGTTGACAGTAAAAGAAACTACGGATAGATTGACGGTGATTTATTTCTAAGAAGAGCAGGATGATGTTGGTGGCTGTCATAAAGCTGTATTGTGGAATAAGTTTAGGTCAAATAAGAGTAGTGGATGAACCGTTTCAGCACTGAGATACATACATAACATCAAATACTCAGATAAATAATGTTAGAGCATATGTTTTTAGAGCAGAATTTAAAGAAACAGCTGTTGAGCTGTAGCTGTAGCCCCTATTACAAGCTTAAAGGTTCTAGAAATGCCGTGTAGCGGGGTCAATGGGAGAGGGCAGGGGACGGGCCTAGTCTCTTTCCCCCTAGAATTCAAAAAATACCGTTTTGGGGCCTTTTCATAGAAAAAAGACCTGTGTTTTCATTGAAGAATTAAAAATAAATGACAAACTAGACCCCCTCCCCCACTAAATTAAAAAAAATATATTTTGGTCCTACCGTAAATTTTCATGAATTAACGCCCCTGATGCTAGAAGCATCGACTGAAGACGCCTTAAGAGGACCACAAGAGGTTGCCATGGATACGGAAAATGATAAAAGCACATGCTCTTAACACCGAAAAAAGTGTTGTTTTTTTATACAATGAATCCAGTCAAGGAAAAAATGAATGCCTTTTTGAGGAAATAGTAGATAAGTTTCAAATCAAAAAACAACTACATGTAACTACTTTGGATAAGTACGTTGTTTCACGATTATTCATTTTAAACTGTTGTTGCTAATGGACCAGGAGCCTACCACAGAGCAAGATGGATTACAAAAAGCACATATTGTCGGAAAACATACATGTACTGTTAACACTTTCAGGTCAGACCTCAAAAACTTTAAGGACTTCGACGATCTAACGTTTGATTTTCTCCATCTAGTTGAAGGCTTGATTAACCGTCCTTCAAAATTTTCGCTATAAGACATGGTTTTGAATCTATTTTAAATGCCTAAGTACAGGATCACGAATGAAGAAGTCAACAATGTAGTGCTGAAGACTTTTATTCACCTCCCGTGGCGCCTCATTGATATTTTAGTCCGTTGACTATTTTTGGCGATGAAAACTACAGATCTAACAGTGTGCAGCATTATCATACAATGGTTAGCATAAACATAGCAAACTCATTACTCGGAAAAAAGGATAATACCCAAAGAGAATTCCACATTTTTTATCAATCAGCATCAAGTAGTTATTCTGGCATTCACTATTCAACTAGATTTCCTTGGGAACCATCACTCAGGAACTTCAATAAAATATAGGGGATTGTCTCTGTTCCAACATTGAAAGTTCGAAAGCGTTCCACTTGAACACGTGAACGAGGTGCATCCCCAACAGAATCATTTCATGCTCTCATTACTGACAGCAGGAGCAGAAACAGTTTTTACAATAGGTCGTTCTTAGGCGCGACTGTAATCCCCCTATGTTGTAAAGACAACGGCCGCTGGCTGCTTTGCTGACAAACAGTCTCAAACAATGGAATATTCATCATTTTTGTTATTAAATTGTTATTTTTTATTGAAAAATATATTTAATATATATTTAGAAATTTTATATTTAATAATGGTTATTTTTTTGTTATTATAGTTATTATACTTGGAATACTTTTACATTTATAAAACCAACTACAATTTCCTTAGTCTTGTTTTGTTAAATCTCATTAACTACGTGACCAATCTTTAACTGAAATGATTTTAATTATATCCATTTTTGCAAAATACTTCAAACTTTACACGTGTTGAGTAGCTGGTAAACATAGTTGAATCCTGATTATTGGAAGAGGACAGTAGGAGATTAAACTTTCAAAACTTGGCATTGAGTTAGAGAGTTGTAAGTACAAAATTTAATTTTCGATTGTATGTTATTTTAGAAAATTTTTACTGTCCTAAATATTAACAAGAACTAACATGTCAGCAGCTTATACTAAAAGAACGCAAAAGGCCATAAAATGCCTAAAATAGAGTGAATGCCTAAAATGAAATTGTCATTTTATAATGAAAATACTCCCATATAAGCTATTTCTCGAAAACTAGGCGGGGGGGGGGCGTTGTGAAGCAAAAAATCTAGGAAAAATATGTCCCATGCCTGATCTTTTTGTCTATAAGATCAGATTGGCAAATGTACCAATAGGTACATCAAAAGAATCGATTTTTATGCTGATTTCAAATATATAAGTTTCATCAAGTTTAGTCTTACCCATCCAAAGTTACGCGCCTGAGAAAATTTGCCTTATTTTCAAAAAAAGGAGGAAACAACTCCTAGAATATCGTGAAAGAGCTCATTCAAACGGAAATTAAAAGTTCTAGTGCCCTTTTTAAGTGACCAAAAAAATTGGATGGCAACTTGGCCCCCTCCCACGCTTATTTTTTTCCCGAAGTCACCCAATCAAAATTTTAAGATAGCCATTTTGTTCAGCATAATCGAAAATCTAATTAATATGTCTTTGAGGATGACTTAATCCCCCACCGTTTCCCGGGGGAAGGGCTGCAAGTTATAAACTTTGCCAATTGTTTACATATAGTATTGGTTATTGGAAAGTATACAGGCGTTTTAAGGAGGAATTTTTTTCTAGTCGGAGGGTCGGGTTCGAAGTAGGGGTTACGGGGGAGGATCTTTCCATGGAGAATATTTCCTTGGGAGAAGGGACATTTCCATGAAGGAGGCGCCAGATTTCCCAGCATTATTTAAAAAACGATCAGAAATTAAATAAAAAAAAAACAATTTTTTTTCAACTGGAAGTAGCTAAGGAGCAACATTAAAAATTAAAACGAACAGAAATTATTACGTATATGAGAGGGTTCGCCCCCTAGTCAATACCTCACTCTTGACGCTGAAGTTTTCTTTAGTACTTTCAAAAGAGCTATCTATTCAATTAACCGGCCTTTGTGGTTCAGGGGTTTGTGATTCGAACAAAATTCGAACTTTAGCGTAAAGAGCGAGGTATTGACTAGGGAGCGAACTACCTTATATACGTAATAAAAACATACGAATATAGAAATTCGTTACGTAAGTTACGTCAGAACAAAATTTCGAGAAAGCCAATTAGCCAAAAAAAGGAAAATTAATTTGCGAATTTCGTTTTAATTATTCATGTACGGTGAGCCAAAATCAAAGCTGTATTAACTAAAAAACGTTCAGAAATTAACTAAAAAAAAAACAAGTTTTTAACTGAAAATAAGGAGCGACATTAAAACATAAAATGAACAGAAATTATTCCGTGTATGAAAAGAGCTGTCCCCTCATCAACGCCCCACTCTTTACGCTAAATTTTGACTCTGTCTCAAAACTTTATTTTTTAAAACAATACAAAACTTTAGCGTAAATAGTGAGGCATTGCAGAGGGGACAGCCCCTTTCATATACGGAATAATTTCTGTTCGTTTTATGTTTTAATGTTGCTCCTTACTTCCAGTTAAAAAAAAAAATGTTTTTTTTTAGTTAATCCCCTAAAGGCATCAGTGCAGGCTGTAAGTTAGAGAATTCGACCATTGTTTACGTATGGTATATATTGTTGCAAAAGGTGGGCATGTTTGACCTTTAATTTCCAAAAAGACGAAGTGTATTCAGGTGAGCCTTTCAGAGAATGCTGAGGGGAGTATTGAATTAAATCAATACACGTTATGTGCATAAGGGTTGTTAAAAGATCGTAGCCCAGGAATGACTAAGTATATTAATTTGGAACTTTCAGGAAATGATAAGCGAGATGATCAATTGACCAAAAAGGCAATACTTACGCGTTACTACTACTAGTACTGCAACTACGACTACTACTACTGCTACCACAAATAATACTGCTACTACTACTACCACAAAAACTACTGATTCTGTAGCGAGTACTACCAAGGCTGAGGATATCGAAAGAAACATCTGAGGAAACATTGAGGGGGCAGTTGAATTAATCCAAAACATAACATGTGCATACAGATTGCAGAAGAGCATGTTTGCAATATTTTTGGAACGGCTTACCTTATCAACAGGAAAATTATGGGGCATTTATGAGTGGGATGTTCAACTGACCAAAAGGCAACATATACCTGCTACTACTGCTACTAATGCTGCTGCTACTACCGCTAATACTATGAAACTAGGACAATTAAGGCTACGAGTATGAAGGTCAACATCTGACAGAATATTAAATGGGAAAAGCTTATCAAAAGGGTGCATCTCAAAAATGGATTTGGGTATTAAGTTGGAATTTTCAGAAAATGCTTAAAGGAGAAGATAAATGACAAAAAGGTAATATGTGCATGCCACTACTAAAACTACTACCACTGCCACTTTAACTGATACTACTACTACTGCTACGACTGCTTTCACGAAACTACTCCAACTACTACTTCAATTGCAATAACTTGCAAGGGTTAGAGTATTAAGATAAAAAAGAAGTCAAAAGGGGGTCAAAAGGGTACCATCAGCAATATTTTTGGAACGGCTTACCACAACTAGGTGAAACTTCCGGGGCATCACGAGGGGGATGTTCAACTGACGGAAATGTGCATGCTACTACTGTTATTAATACTGCTACTACTTCTCCTACTACCACCACAAGTACTGTGATGCTAGTAATATTAAGGCGAAGTCTATGAAGGTGAAAATTTGAGAGAATTTTGAGGACAAATTTGAAACAAATCTAAAGACACTATGTGCATTTAGATTGTCAAAAGAACGGTACTCACGAGTTGATTTGGGTATTAAATTAGAACTTTCAGGGAATGCTCAAAGGGGAAGATCAATTGACAAAAAAGCAATATGTGCACGCTATTACTAATACTGCTACTCCTACTGCATTTACTAGTTTGCTATTAGTATTATTCCAACTACTAATGCTATTGCAACTACTTGTCAGGCTAAGAGCATTAAGATGGAAATTTCAAGAAGTATATTAATATACAGGTTATCAAAAGGATATATCAACAATGTCATAGCAACGCCTAAGTGCATCAAGTTGGAACTTCCCGGATTAATGAGACTAATGTTCAATTGACCAGCAGGCAATATTTTAATACTACTGCTGCAACTAGCGCTAGTGCTATTACTTTAGATACTACTACTAGCACTACTAATACTGGTACTGTAATTACTATTACAACTATGCCTAAGGGTATGAAGGTGAAATTTCCAAGGAATTTTTAAACGGGGAAGGTAAACTGAATCTGAACAGACCGTGTGTATGCAGGTTGTCAAGAAGGCACATCGGCCATATCTTAAGAACGGTTTTGTGTGTGAAGCTGAAACCTACAGGGCTTGTCGTGGGGGATGTTGAACATACCAAAAGACAATATTTGCATCCTAATGCTACTGCTTCTGGTCATACTACTACTACTACTACTACTGCTACAATTGCTAGTGCTACTACTATTAATTCTACTGCTACTACTACTACTACTGCTACTACTATCATTACCGGTGCTACTACTACTACTACAAAATCTAAGGGTATTAATACTTACATTTTGGGCAATATTGAAGCTGTGTTTGAACTAAATCGAAACACACTATGCCCACACAGGCTGTCAAGAGGACATATCAACAATGCTTCAGGAATGGTTGATGGTATTAAGTTAAAACTTTCATCCTATGTTGAGGGGGATGGAGATGAAAACCAAAGGTGCTATGTGCATACTGCTACTACTGCTACTACATATATTGCTACTACAGATGCTAAGGGTTTTAAGGTGAAGCTTTAAAGGAATTTTAGAAATATTTAGGAATATTTATGATGTTGAACTAAACAAAAACGAACTTTGAGCATGTAGATTGTCCAAAGCGCGATAAAGCAATATCTCCACAACGGCTTACATTATTAAGTAAGACATTTCAGGGTAAGATGTGGCGGATTTTGAATTAGCCAGAAGACACTATGTGCATACTTTTAACACTACTTCTACGGTTACTAAAACTAATGACACTAAGGGTATTAAGGTCAAACTTTTGCGGAATTTTTAGGTAGAGTTTCAATTAAACGCAAGACTATATGCATTCAGGTTTTCAAAAGGGCGCATATATAGGCAGCACCGCTCTATTATAGCTAGTAGTATCATTGAAACTTTTAAAGGGCCTAATTCGATTGCAAATGAAAAATCCTAGTGCCCCTTTTAAGAGTCAAAAGTGATTTTAGGGAAAGCAGTATTCTCCTCCTTAGCCCATAATTGTTCACATTTCCAATCAAAAATTTGAGACAGCCATTTGGTTCAGCATAGTTGAATGATCAAGTAGCTAAATATTTAGGGATATTGGCTATGAATATCCCCCCCCCCCCAATTGTGCAATGTGCCCAATATAATTTAAAACCAAATGTTGCTTTAAAAATAAATCAAAGGACACTGTCTTTATGCTGGTTGCCAATAAGACATCTCAGAAATATCCCAAGAATGACTGAGGGTATTAAGTTGACAATTTAACTAAATCACAAGTTCAAGTGTATCCAGGTTGTCAAAGAGCAGATACAATTTTTTGTGAATGGTATTAAGTTTTATTTTCCAGGTCAACTAGACGAGGTATAAAAGTAAATTAAAAAATACTTTTTCTTTCAAGATTTTCAAAAGGGTGTATGTAGTTAAAAATTGTTGAAAAAGTTTCTCCAACATACAAATAGCAAGCCAAACTACGAATTCTTACAGAGAAACCGAGAAGATATAAAATATTATTTCCTTTTTCCATGAAAAGGACTATGTCAATAAAAAACGAACAAAATTTAATTTAAAAAAACCTTTGTATTTTTGACAAACCCCAAGTCTTCTTAAGACCAGAGAATAATTTGCTCTTCACTGAAAAAAAAATACAATTTTTGATTTATTGAAGTTAAAAAAGTGAAAAAATATAAAATGTATTTTGTTTTCAGTAAAGAGCAAATTATGTTCTGGTCTTGAGAAGGCAGGGATGTCGTCAACCCTACTTATGTTTATTTCTGCTTGTTTTCGGTTTCATTTATTTAGTGATGGTGATCCGTGGTAGTTTTCTGCTTGGATGATTATTTGACTTTATTTCTGCTTATTTTTGGTTTAATGGAGTTCTTTACTTTTCTTTGAAAAACTGGTTTTGTGGAAAAAGTTTTTAAATTAGTTCAAGAAAGCACACTCTACTGGTGCATTATAAGCAACATAACTAATTTCTAGTGAGGAAGTTAATACGGCAGTATTGCACCCAAAATTACACCACTTCCTTTTTTAAATGATTGCCTAGTGTTGTTTATACCATTAGAAAAAAAATGATTCATAGTGTTGTTCACATATGTTGATTTCTAATTCATTTGCCATTTTATGAGCAAATAAAAAAAATGTATTGATCAATCTTTCTTACAAAATTTGTTTTCACTTTTTTTTATAATAAATCTTTATATATATTGGTACTTGTCTAGAATCTAGGTATACACGCGAGAAGTGAAGTTTCGTTAATGAAGAAGTGAAGTTTCTAATGAAATAAAACAAAATAGGATGAAAATATAATAATTTACAAACAAATTTGGGCTATATATTTGCACATTGGGGGCGGGGTGGAGGGTAAAGCATAGCATATATTAAATACGTAACCTAATATAACCTAATCTAACCAAACTAGCTACCTTTTAGTCCCCCTAAACCCCAAAAACTAAATTTTAAATCTTTGTCACGGAGTGAGTAACACCTCACAAACATGTTTATCAGTAGTGGCTTTGATATTTCGATGCGGTCTTTCTTTCGTGTGTACCCAGATTCTAGACAAGTACGGATATACCTAATAAAAAGGCAAAGTGGCATAGGCACACACCAATGTCTCCAGAGGGAAAGGTTAATAATAAAAAAAATAGCAGAAATGTGTCACATGTTCTAAATAGTACAAAATTTCATTACGTTTTGTAAATGCTTGTTGTATGACAGATATAAATTCCACCTCCATTTTTATAAGAGATTGCGTTCTTCAAGCTTCTAGTATTAATAATTTGAACTTTGGCTGAAATAATCACAATTTACAAAAATCATTCTTCAATGAAAAAGCGTGTCTTGTAGGTTATTCTTTCTCAGGTTGTGGGCCCATGTGAATGATAAGTTTAGCTTTAATTCTAAACTGAGCTATAATTGGTCTCCAATTATTTTTTTGGGGTCTCCTCTCTTTTATCTTCTGTTAATTTGCTTTCTCGTTTGATAATTTTTTGGTCAAAAAGATCTCTGCGTTGCTTGGCATTATTTTTCATTTATGGGGTGTTTTTTTTTTCCTACTGTGTTTTATTTTTGTTTTCTCGTTAGATCTTTTTTTTTTATTTTTGTGTTACGCGTAGTTCTCCTATTTCCCCTAATCTTTGCCCTCTCGAAATAAAATTCAGTGTACGTGCCTGTATATTAGATAATGGCGAAGACCGCACTGTCTTTCCATCATAAAAAAACAAGAGAAGACAACGAGGAAATCTGTGAAGACGGTGAATAACAGAGTAGTAAAACCTATTTGGATATTTCGGCTATATGTTCAATAGCCGTTATCAGCGAAGTACAATATAATACGAATAGACAGAAACAAAAATACTAAAAAACCACATCGAACAAACAAATTTTTGAACCAAAATCATAAAATAAATTTCTTACTGAGTCTAAGCCTCCTCATCTTATATGGATATCGCTAAGACTTGTTTTGTATGCATCTATATTTTTTTTTTTTTGTAACAAATTTAAAAATAGAGATGAATGTTAACCTTTCTAATAAAAAAGAAATAAGAAACCTATTTCTTGAAATAACTTTTGTTTTATGACCTCCCACCAAAAGTGATTTTAAAAGCCAGCTCTGATGAACGTGAATGAAACGAAATCACAAAAATTTATGCCACTCACTAATAGATTCGACTTCTAACGGCGACAATATATATAGATCTATAGATGAAGTTTGTTCTCTATCTATTTAGCCGCGTTTTCAGGCTCAGCGGGTTCGAACACGGGTCGTTCTCGTCTAGTTTCAAGTTTCTAGTTTTTCGTCTAGCTCCAGCGAGTTCGAAGTTTCAACCCCCTGTTTTCCTCGAGAACCCGCTTTGTGAAAACGCTTGATGCACTAGACGAGAACAACCCGTGTTCGAACCCGCTGAACCGTGAACAACCCATCTTCGAACACGGGTTGTTCTCGTCTAGTGCATCAAGCGTTTTCACAAAGCGGGTTCTCGAGGAAAACACGGGGTTGGAACCTCGAACCCTCTGAGCCTGAAAACGCGGCTTTTATGTATTAAGGTGACACACCAAGCTTTACTCTCCGTTGGCTAGGTCGCAATTTGTTGTAATTACTTTATTTAATAGATCTTTGATATTCATGTTCTTTCCTCAACTTCTGCTTTTTACTTTTTATAGATGATCGCAACATATGAAATACCAGAGGCTACGCGAGGCCATGAAATTACAAACAATAACTAACAAATAACCCTTTTGACCAACCTTTCGTCATTTACAAAACGCCAAAGGTACGAGTGAAGGAAATGACAATCCACCTGAAACTGGTGCAGTCCATGCCTGTCTATGGTTATAACGCGAACACTTTCTAGCATGGCCTGCAAGTAAAAAAATTTCGTCTGAAAGATGAAATTCAGCATAAAGTAAAATGAAAAAACAAAGCTCTATAGTGCAAATCGGTTACTCTAAAATTGAATTTCGCTTAGGAACTAACTAATAGCAAAATTATTACTTCATTACATTCAACACAGCTCTATTTTAAAGGATTTTCATAAGGGCTTTACGTTTTATCTGGTTTTTACTGAATTTTTACCAACATATTTGAAATTACTTCTTTTTTTCACTAAGGTTAGGCCGGTTATGTTAAAATACTAATTGAAATACGAAAAAACCGCCATTGTAAGGGAAAGAGCCTTCCAGAGGAGAGTACATATGATGACCACATTAAAATAAGGAAAAACCTGCATTATCTAAAATTTTTCTTTGAGTTTATATAACTGTTTGGGCCCCCTGCCCCTGATTACCATTTAAATGCCCCCTTTCTCCTGTATATGTACCTAAAAGGCAATATTTTTTTGCGATTTAATATTATCTCCTACAGAATAGCCTAGTTTCAATTGCACTTTAAATGTATTAGTTTTGCCAGGGAAAACATGTTGGCTTCAATATTCTGTGTCAGTCATCGCAGGGACTAGCTGAATTCTTGTCGATTGATCCTTAATTTATCGATACTGTAAATTTGGTTTGAGGGTCCTATTGGACTGATTGGCTAGCGTCTACACTGGTTGGCTAAAGAGGTGAGTTAACCTCGTTTGTGAATAGATATTTTTTAGTTAGTTCATCATTGTAGTTTATCTAAGGCATCCAAAAAGCTAATTTGTGCTGGATTTGGCAGGGTGGTTAAAAAACGTGAGTTACATTTTATTCGATTGTAATTAATTACTCCCCAGAGATAGTATACCTGTAGTAGCCATATTGGACGTAGCTGTGGCGACCCTATAACATAAATAGCAACGAGGGCAGTACTTATAGAGCCCGTAGATCGTCACAAACAGTCCACGAGAGATCACGGCTGTGGTATCACGGCTTACACTGGTGGCGCTAGAGTACAAATAATAACTAACTAGCACGAACTCGGCGAGCTTCATATTTGCTCGTCGGACTTAACTGGTTGCTTAATGGTTTTGCCCATTAACTGGTTTGCTTTACACCATTTACACTTACTTTTAAAATTAATTCAATTGAGAAACAGAAAAAAAAAAACAGGAAAAAACCTAGGGGTTAAAAAACTTTCGTTTTTTAGGCTTAAATTTTCAGCAGACGAACAAATCAGGAGGAATTGAACTTGCCGTTCTTTTTACTAGCTGAATTTCACAAAGAAGGTTTTAAAACGAATCAGATTTTAGTCAGGCTGTAATTTGTCTCCGTAGAAATAAGGAATAATATGATTGGCTTACGAAAATACATCACTGATAAAACCAAATGAACTGCAGTACCCTTTTCACAATGAAATTATAGAACTTTGGTAATGCACTACTTACTCTTAACTGAATGCTTGGTATATCTTTTATGTTCTTTTTCATCTAATAAAAAAAATGTTTTCTGTTTATGCCTAAACCAGTGGGTCCCAATCTATTTTGGACCATGTCCCACCTAGTTATTTCTAAAATTCTGATACCTCCTCCTGTGATGTTTAAATTTCTTATTCAGAATTCTACGTGTATTCACCTGAAGGAATCTGAACATGCCCTTACCTTGGTATCTAATAAAGAAATACTGCCTGAATACAACACCTTTTATACAATATATAACATCATTGCAATACTGTAACTTATCTTTTTTGCTCTTTAAGTGTATTTGAATGTAACGTTTTTCACCAGAATGTTTTTTTTTTTAATTAAGGCTCTATAGTCAGCCGAAGGGTGCACGTCCTCTCCATGCTCACCCAAATATTGCCGTGCCCAAAGAGGAGGGCCTGCGGCCCACATTGGACACCACGGGCCTAAATGTTTACCAAGATTATTAATAGTAAAGAGATACTTGAAAAATTAACTTCGCTTAAACAGAGTAAACTTATAATTTAAATTGAACAATACTTACTTTGAGTAAATTTTTAACAATTGCTGTAACGACAGACACTTTGGTGAAGTCGACAGGAGCTGTAAGGTCAACTTTCTCAGAGAAAAGCTTCTGTATATTACTCATCAATGACCTGTCAATATGACTGCTTGCGCTTGTCTGGGATAATCCACGAGTTTGTCGTGCAACACTCCTGATTTAATAATAGCAATAAATAAACAATATAACCTAGCTTGTTCGCACACAAATAACTAAAGGTCAAAGGTTTAACATTCTCGAAAGGCAAGATGAATCTTCGAAGAGGAGATCAGGGTAGGATTATGAAGAAGGGGGTACCATTTCCAAAAATGATAGCTTTTAGACCTAAGCATCAGCTGTTATTTCCTTTTGTTCCCAAGGTTTTCATCCAAAGTTTCCCAAGGGAGTAGCCACAACGTGTATCTTCTGTCTGCAGTTATGTTTTATGCTACTTTCCTGACATTCTTGGAGCTTTACATCCATGGGAAATGACAATATGATAAAAAAAAGGCTTGGTTCACTTTAACACTTTGCCCTCCATACCTTTGTAAAGCAAATTTACTGAAACTTCTTCATTAGTTGGGCTAAAGCTTCTTGGACAAGAGACTCATTTCGATAAAATTGGTCCCACGCAAGACACCTCAAATAAAATGAAATTTTGAAAAAAAAGTCAAGGGGGGGGGGGGTAAGCATCAGTTTTAAAACCTTGCGAAACAGCTGGTGTTGTTGGGTTGACATTTTCAAGGGATACCGGTGGAGAGGGCAAGGAGGCCTGGAATTATGAGTCGAGGGACAAAGAGGGCTAAAAGTTTGGTTATTAGACAGATCCATCTTGGTAGTATACGTTCTTCGCGAACAAAGAAGACAAAAAAACTGTGCTTTTTCTGTTACATTTAAGGCATAAATTTACGTATATCAGTACCGATCCATGATTTTGGGAAGTGTGGCGAATAAAATTTAAGGCCCTTTATTCGACAGACTTGCAGATTTCTATAACTTTAAAAATACACTTATATCTTGGAGTTTTCGTCTATTCCTTTTTCTAAAAACAAATAATTAATAATTGTAAAAAAGAAGTGTAAAAAAACAAAACAAATATAGACAATTAATTGCAAGAGTTTCAATTTTGATTGCGTTTTTTAGGTCTTTTTTCGACAGATTTGGATCAATGTGAGTGAAAACTACACAAAATTAAATTACGCATAGGTCCCAAAGGAGAAAAGGTGTCCCTTCCTCTATCTAACCCTGACTCGTACATCTGGAGCATCAAAACACTGAACTGCCATCTATACTCAAGCTACCCTAGACTCTACACATGTCTGGCTACAAAATTCCTATGTCCCTCTTCAAAATAAATGAATTTATTTTACAACTATACTACCCATCTCATTTTTATGAAACCGTGCCATCTCTCTCTACCAAGGTCAGTTTTATAAGGCAGAGGAGGGATACACGGTCCTGTTCGAGCTAGGGGTACTACAAAATCTGTTTGTACCACTCATATTTTAATCGTCTAAGACTCAGACTGGATGGTTAGAATAACGAGACTTGGGAGGAACTGCAAGATCCAGAAGATTATATAGTAATTTCTAACTGAGTTTTTTTTCAGCTGAATACCAGGGCACATTGTCCCACACCCCAGCAAAGAGGTATTTCAGCCAATAAATTTGAAATTAGCTGGTCGTCATGGCATTTGGCAATTCTTTTTTACGAGGTACTTTCCATAAACCAGCATGGAAAATATAGAGATAAGTGGTCCAAATAAACATGAATAAATAAATTTTAAACGAGTAAAATTAAATTGAATGTTCAAGTCAAACTTGAAACGAACAATATCCTTCAAACAGGAGTTTAGCTATTGACCTTTTACTCCTTCCCTAACCGTAAAAGTAGAGCTTGTTGCGTCATTTGCGCTTTCCTAAAAACAATATATTACAAATTTATTTCCTTTTACATTTACAACATTGAAAAATAAAAATAAATGAGGGTGATATAAAATTTTGAATTGCTGAGTTTCTAAGGATTAGTATTATTATATATTAAATCATATTAAATATCTAATATTTTATATTTAATATAACATTTTTTATAAAACGTAAGTATTTAAAATAATTTATAATTTTTAAATATTTAAAATATTAAATATTTAAATTATATTAAATATTAAATATTTATATTAAATATTTAGTTTATTTTCATTAGTTCTTTCCAGTCATCTTGATTATTATAGTGATTTTCTATTTATTTTTCGTCGATACTATGACGTCGATTTTCAAATCTCGGTGTCAATGGTTATTTGGTTTGGAACGGGGGGTAAATGGTGTGACTTTGTAGGCTCAGCTATAGTCAACCCAGTTCTAAATGGGTACCTGGAGAAATATTGGCGGACAACACGAGAGGCTCGGATGATTTGCCCCCAACAACACATTGCGCTCCCGGACGAAAACATTGAATTAGGAGATCGGTAGCTGCGCAACGCAGACCATTGGTCAGCATGCGAAAACGTTTTTTAAGTTTTAGATGTTAGGAAAAACAGAAGCATAGTGTTCAAGATACATATAGTTTTCAATAAAACGCAAATGAAGTAACAAGCTTTATACTTTTACCGTAGGTAAGGAAGAAAGGGGGAGCAGCCATACTCCTGTTTGTAGTAATCTTTGTCCTTTCAAGTTTGACTTCAATATTCAATTTAATTTTTACTCGTTTTAAGACTTATTTATTCCTCTATATCAGTATCTGTTATCTTTATGTTTGATATGGTCATTTCTTTCATTTTTTTTTTTTTTTTTTTTTTTTTTTTTTTTAGGTAAGTAATTACCGTAATACAATATATGTACGTTTTGAGTTTCATTTATTCTTTAATAGTAATTTCTAGTTGTTTTGAGTTTGAATTATTATAGAAATTTGTTTTTGCTAGTCTCAAGTTTAATATTGCGCATTACTGTTCTTGAAAAACTTCCTTTGAAAAGAAGGATTTGTATCAGTCTTGGCTTTTAACAAGGTCAGTAAAGCCTCTAGTTTGAGCCCAAACGAGCCCTATCAAACTAGCGATTTAACTTAATAGGAAAAGAGAGCCACTCTCAGAAAAATTCTGATTTTACCACCATTTTAACATAAAGAAACTTTTTTTTTTGTAAAATAAACCAGCATAACCATATCCTTTAATATTTAGCTCTAAATAGTGCGATAGGTGGAGAGTTGCGGTGTAGTGAGCTGACTTTTCCCAACCTAGAGTCAAAGAACATTTTCACAGTCTGTTTCTTATTCGATTATTTCATGTTTAAACGTGTCACGAAGTGAAGTTCTTTGAACAGTTAGGTATGGAAGCAATTCAGCTTCACTAGTTACAAAGAAAAAATAAAAACGATACACCGAAGCAATTTCCAAGTTAGAACTGACAAATTTACATAATTAAAAAGTAGCGATTGTCTTACCCAAAGTAGCTTAGTCTAGAAGAGTCTGACCCTCGATCATTACGACTTCCGTCTTCAAACACTGATCCTACTTTAGCGTCTATTTTGCCAATAAGTTCTACGATACGCTTAACAGCAGGTCTTGCGGATCTTGGCTCCGGATAGTCCATCCAGTTTCGGTTTCCTATTGACTTTTCCATAAGCTGCAATAGATATCATACGGGTCACAAGTGGTTTTGATGCTAATAAAGCTATCAGTTTTAATTACATAGCTCCGTTTCATAATTAAGTTGAAAATTTCCCATGCTTCTTACCCACTGCTCTCATTATACCCCAAGCTCCTGTTATATATATATACACACACACACACACACACACACACATATATATATATATATATATATATATATATATATATATATATATATATATATATATATATATATATATATATATATATATATATATATATATATATATATATATATATATATATATATATGTATATATATATATATATATATATGTATATTTTTTGACGTAATAACTTTAAATTAGGTGATGTTTTCTTAGAACCACACAACCGTTCTAAGACGAACAAATAAACTTTCAAATAATGTTCCAGTGCCAAACTATCTAAGGAGGAAAAAAAAAGAAAAAAATGCCGTATATGCAGAATATCGTGGTTCAAGCAATTTATCGTGTTTTTTAAGTCAATAGATTTTCCTCCCTATTCAAGCCAAGGGACGGTAAGTTTCCTATATAGGGGCTTTGGACAAGGCCGTTTTAATAATGTACTTCTTGTTTTGATCTGACACTATTTTCAGGAGTTATGGGCTATTAAATTTCTTAGTATTGGACGTGATCGTCTCTTACTAGGTTGCTAGCTACCGCTGCAACCGGCTGCAGAACATCGTGCTTGGAGCCACTTTTCTTGTTTTTCAAGCCAATGAATTTTCGTCGTTATTCAAGCCGAGGGACAATCAGTTTTCTATATAAGAGTATTGGACAAGGTGGTTCTAATAGTGTACTTTGTTTTTGATCTGACTCTAGTTTAAGGAGTTATACGTTTCTGTATTTCTTAGTATGGAACGTGATCGTCTCTTACTAGGCTGTTAGTTACCGCTGCAATCCGCATTAGTAATTATGTGCCGTGGTTTGTTCTTTACTAGGTTTCAGCTATATCCGATGATGGAATTTTTTAACTAATTGTAGCTGGAGCTCCAGCCATGATTACTATCCGCTACAGTTCAGTCTTTACTTTAAAAGTGATTACAAACAGGAAAAGGCCTATGGCTTTTTCTATTTGTAATAGTAAGAGATGAGTCTCAGAGATTCAAGCAGCTAAGTAACTCTAGTATATGTTGTGGTTTGTTTTTTATTGGGTTTCAGATATCTGTACAGCTTTAATACTGATGAAACTTAGAAACGCTCCGTTTATACTTAAGTGTGCTGATCCTTTACATTAAAACAGGAAAAAGCCTATGGCTTTTTCTTGGTTGGAATAGTAAGAGACGAGCATCAGTATGACACTACACCCGATACAAGTAATTATTCTAAAGATGCTTTTATTATCTTAACTTTTAGTAAGTAGTGTGCCGTAGTTTGTTCTTTACAATGTTTCGGCTATATCCGATGAAACTTACATAGTCCTTATTTATAATGAACTATGTAAATCCTTTATGTGAATACCAATGAAACTTACATAATCCCCATTTATAAGTAACTATACCGATCTTTTATATTTGTATAAATATTTGCAATTCACACTCAAAAAATTTCTATTACATTTTGTAAATATTCGACAGCATTTTCAAGAACTTCAACTTTAAGCGTAAAACTGGTACACAGGTAATGCTTCTTGAACTAACCACGCCTACTTTCCAACAAAGCAGTCAATCACAAGGTAGCAGCAGCACAAAAGATCCTAAAGGAATGAGCATTATATTCTTTATGTTTTTTTTTTCTTTATACATATGATCCCAGATCTAAAGTTAACTGTGTAGAGTAATGGAGGGAATAACGGAGACCCGGGAGTAATAAACGTCGATTTTAATGTATTTACGATACCCAGATGAGACCCTAACATGTCAGGTCCTTACTGCAATGCCTCCCTCCTCTTGGATGAAAACACCGGGAGGCTAAATCAAGCAACGACAGAACGTCGTGAAGAGGACGTCAAACTACTAGGCGGTTTCCAGGAATATGGCTACAAGTGCGACAAGTCGTGGTTTAAACTCTTTCGGCCGCTGATAGAGAGAGAGATCACTTTGGCAGAATCTGGTCCAGCAGCTTCTTGGTGCCGAGTTGGACTGTATAGCTTATTCCTCGTCTTAAGTAAGTAAGTGTCTGCGTGTATTTATCGAAAATTCATGAATATGCAAAATTTCAGCTCAATAAAACCATGGAAAACGGGTAAAATATTGATTACATAATGTAATACATACACTTCTATGACCTCCAATGACTAACTTACATAAAAACTTAAAAAAAAGCATAAACTCACGGTGATCAAATTGTCCCCTTCTGATACCACATATTGGTTTAACAAATTGAGGGATGTTTTTCTGAAAGCGGTTGTTATGGTTGCCGTTGGGGTAACATTTGTTCCACTAGGACTCACTCGAAATTGCTCAGTTGTATAATTCAACTAGGAAAGGGAAGAGAATTTTAAAGATAATAAATTATTTTGCTTTGTTTTGGCCATACGTGAATCTCATAAACGATTATATGCTTAAGTAATCTTCTATATTAAGACATAAACAATTAAATACCCAGTTCAAAATAAAAAGCATTATGAGATTAGAACTGGGCCCCATACTGCCAAACAGAGATCATCAACTGGGCCATCACATAGCAGACAAAAATATAATTTCCTATACAGTTTTTGTTTCTGTAAAGTTAAGGATTGACACTGTAGCTCTCTGATTGACTGACCTTAAAAAAATTCCAAAAGATATATTGAACGTCAGTGCTGGCTCTAGCTAGCTCCGGAATTTAACTGCAGGCTTTTGTTTTAATTGACAATCCTGATTCTCAAATTGAGAATCGGACTGTCAATTTCGATTTCTATTCTCAATCTGACCGTGGATTTTGACTTCGATTCAAAATCTGGCAATTAGATTCTCGTTTGGAGAATCGAGGGTTATCGATTTTGGATTCTCAGATTGTATGAAAAATTAAAAAGCTTACAACGTTCATGTATATTCTGCTGCTCAGAAGAAGCAAATCTTTTTTTTTGAAAGAGATCGTACGGCTAGTTTCTTTCCTTTTATCAATTTCGCTTTAATAATTGATGCTACTATCTTTGATAGGCCCCAAGACTATCTGAGCTCTGATTTTTCGGTACGGGGGGGGGGGGGAGAGAGTGAAGATCAGGTAGATTTACATAAATGGGTGATGTGCCAAATAACCTTCCCGAAATTATAAAAAAAAATTGGTAAGTAATTTCGACCTTTTTCAAATTTTCAAACATTATGTCAAAATACAATTTTTTTACACTATCTAATTCCGGGGATTTCCAACAATTTGTATTGTAAAATTTGGTTTGACAATCCAAAGGGAGAAACTAGATTGTCAATCAAAAATGCCTTGAATCTTATTTTGAATCGGTTCAGCGTTAGCTAAGATTTCGGAATTTGTTAGATGCACGCATAGCTAAAACACAATCTATGGATTTGAAAATTATCACAAAAATTAGGCACTTAAGTTGTCCTAGTTCAGAACATACAACATTCGTGCCCATAGTGTAAATAGAGGGAAATAGGAGAGACGCAACCGATCTAGTGACGGTTTACAGAAATATTTCACCAATATTGTCACGCGTAGATATATTTGTTATGTAATTTTAAATAAAAAAGAAGAAAAATTCCTGAGGGCCTTACATCGCTACCACTAGCCAATGCAGTCTCCCAAGCCATGAGGTAGATGGAACCTCTCTACATATTCCATTATATTTTTGTTCATGCTCACTCATTTTCGTTCGTACTTTTTGCTTGTTATACATGTGCCCATTTTAATATTTATGTGTATTATCATTCCGCGTTATCCCATTACCGTCTTAAGTGTTGTATTTTTAAATGAATTAACGCAGTGCACTCAGTGTCGAATTTTTGACAGTCAATATTGGCCACTGAAAAGCATCAGTTTGTCGTACTATCTCAAAGCGGACAGTGATTCTTTTATGCGGTTTTTGGTGAATTAACAGGTATGAGAATTTTGTATATTGGGTACTGTTGCGCTTAATGGTACACACGAAAGAAGTCAAGTTTGGTTAATGTTAGTCAAAAAATAAAATGATTATATAATAGTTTAGAAACAAATTTGGGCTATATATTTGCACATTAAAGCATAGCATATATTCGGGGATAAGCATATATTGCATATATTGGGGGGTAGGGGGTAAAGCATAGCATATATTAAATACATAACCTAACCTAACCTGGGTCCCTTGCCCCCCCCCCGAAACCCCAAAGACAACAGTTTAAATATTGTAAATTCAATGAGAAACCACGCTCTTCGATCAATTTAGATAGCAATTACCTGCTTTACGGGTCTCCATCTCTGCATTCCTTCGACAGTCTATAGCGCTGTGTACCAATTAGTGCAACAGTACCGTATACTGTTTAGCAGAGATTTTGGTAAGATTTTTGGATTAAAAAAACTAATTAAACTGAGTAAAGTTATTAAATTAGTATGTTAAAAAGTTTGAAATAATGTTAGTAAGCCCGTAGAAAAATAATGTTGGAAAATTAAAGTATAATCTTAGCAAGATATTAAGGAATGGAATTAATTGTGAAATGATTGTGATAAGAATGCAATGAGAGTGAAATGAATAGTCCTGTGGAATGTTAAGTGTTGGTTCCTTTTCAGGGTTTTATTTCTGTTTTGTTCTACTGTTTTGAGACTTGGTGATATCAAATTAAAGCTGTCAAGCTGATATTAAGTTTCCTTTATTGAGAGAGATAGAGAGTAAATCATTTTTATAACTTTTTTTTTTCTTTAACTTCTGCCTAATGTATTTGTGCGCTAATGCGTAAGCAGCACTTGCTATATTCGCGTAAGGGCTACTGCGGACCCGTGCGCTAATGCTATATTTGCGTAAAAACCGTGGACCGTGGTTCCCTCTTTACTAGTTTGGAACTTTTACTGCAAACACGATTGAATTTGTTCTGTGTTCACTAAAATCATACTTAAAGGGGGCGGGGTGTGTGTGTGTCTTCGAAAAAACGGTGTATTTCCAGACCACTGTTTCCAATATTATAGAAAGGAAAGAGGAGTCCTCTTAACAAATGTCATGGAGAAGTACACCCCCTCCCCCAGATTTATAATTTGGTTTCAGTGTTTGCCGTCAATTGTTATTTTGTTGCTTTTCGAATCCCAGGGATTATTGTTTTTTTCTTCTATTTACCGACAAACTATCATAATATTGATTTGGATTTTAATTTCAATATTGCATTTTCAGAATAATAGCAAGTTGTGTCGAGATCCATGAGATTTCTATTGGCTAACTTTCGGGGATTTTAACTGAAACATTGCTATCTCTGATGTCCGCTCCTTCGCTCTTTTATCTTTGTTTTCGGTTTTTACTATAGTTTCAAAAGATGCGGATTTTACGTATGTCCATAATTCTGGTTCTTGCTCTAATCTAGACCATGTGCTGGTCTCAAATGCAGCGTTATTACCACAGCCTGTTCATATTGGGTTGGATATGCCTATTAGTGACCATTTTTACCTTTCTTTTTATTTAAATATTCAAATTCCATCTTTTAAAATTATCCATCGTTCTAGTCAAATTGTAAATAAAATGATCTGGGATCGGGAAAAAATGTGGAAGTATCATGAAGAATCAGATGCACTTTTAGCTAAAATAATTGTAAATTATTCTAAGGATGTTGATCAAATTGATATAGATCTATTTTACCTTGAAATTGTTCATAGTTTAAAAGTCGGGGCTAATAAAGCATTTTTAGAACTGATTCTTTCCGTCGTGGATCTCGTGTTTTAGGTTGGAACCTTAACCCGATTTTAAAGCAAAGCCAAAAGAATGCTTCTCAAGCTTGTTACCTTTGGAATTGCGCAGGAAAACCGCGATCTGGACCACTTTATGATGGTATGAAATTAACTAAACATTATTTTTGGGCCGAGTTGCGTTTGCATAATGAAATTATAAAAGATGAAATTGGTTCAAGGATTATTAGGAGTAAGAATGAGCTTTGGAGTTTGGTCAATTCAAGACGTCGTAATAATAATTGTTCACCAGATTCTAATAGTTCTCTGTAACTAGATGATTGGATAACTCATTATAATCAATTATTTTTCACCCGGTGATGCGGCAGTTGAATCACGGCTTGACTCTTTATTATCGGAAGAAATTTCAAAGCCCCGCCCAAATAGTAAAATATCTGTTTCTGTTGAAGAAGTAACGGTAGCAATTAAAGCTCTAAAATGTAAGTATTCTTTAGATCATGATAGTATACATTCAAACCATATAAAATGGGTATCCCCCAAAGCAGTCCTTCTCCTCGCTACTCTTTTTACTACTATTCTTTCTTCTGGAGTTCTTTCAACTAGCTTTTCTCGTGCTACCACTTCACCCCTTTCAAAAAAAGGAGGGAATACGAATCGATGTTCTGATTACAGGCCAATTACTGTTTCGTGCCAGATTAGCAAAGTTTTTGAGTTAGTTTTATTAAAGTATTTGGAGTCTTGTAACCAAGGCCTGAATCAAACTGGGTTCCGTAAGGGTCTAAGCATGGATGTTGCTCATACCCTCCTTTCAAGAATAATATCATTTTGTAAGCAATGGGATAGAGTTTATACACTTGCGTTAGATTTTGCGGCGGCGTATGATTCAATTATCCATTCTTGGGCTATGACTGCGCTTCTGAAGAATAATGTCCCACTACCAGTAGTTTTGGTTTTAAAAAAGTGGTATGGCTCCTCTTGTATTTGTATTAAGTGGAAGAATCAGTTTAGTGATTATAATGTTAAGTTATGTAGGGGGCTGAGACAAGGAAGCATTATTTCTCCTTTGATTTTCAATATTACTGTTTCGGGGCTGTTTGATCAAATTAAGTTGACTTTTATTTATGGTAAAGGTTATGTTCTGTCGTGGATTACTTACGCAGATGATTTACTCCTTTTGTGTCGATCACTTCAGTCACTTCAAGAAAATGTAGATTTTTTATCAGAGGTTTCTAGTTAGCATGGACTTCGTTTTCGCCCTGAAAAGTGTCAGTTTGTAATTTTTGGTCCTAAGGCTAATGATCTCGTTAATTCGGAAATTTCTGTTTTTATTTATGATAGTATTTTAAAACCTTTGGAATCTTTTTTATATCTTGGTGTATCTTATGGACCAACTTTAGCTCAATGCCATGCTTCTATTTCTAAAGCAGTTAAAAGTAGAATAACATCTAGTTTTGGGGCTGTAATTTGTCTTCGCGATCTCCTTTCTTGGAAATCACTGGCTTGGGTATATAATACAGTCACTTTGCTTAAGATTTTAGTTTTTTCATAGCGTCTCCCGTTTTTTATAATTATTAATATTTAGCATTTAAAAAACACGATTTTTAAATTTTCTAAGTTCCTTTTCCGCTTTTCTAAATCTGAATCAAATACTTTTTTAATGAATGCATATAAAATAAAAAACCCTGTTGATGTTTTGGAGAAAAAGCAAAAGAATTTTTTATCCAAATTAAATGTTTTTTCTCATAATTTATATAGAGCTGCGCACGAAGCTTAATGTATTTTATTTGATTTAATTTTTGAATGAAGTGTTAATTTGTGAACTGTTAATTTATTATCTATTGAATGAAGTGTTAATTTGTGTTGTAATTTTGATTGAAGGCCTTTGCGTATTTGTTGTTATATAGTTTAATATAATTTTATGGCCTGTTGATTAGCGGTTATTATTTTTATTTATTTCTTTTTTTTACTCTTCGTATTCGGAGGAAATAAAAAGTTTGAATTGAATTGAATTGAATAATTATGGGAGTGATAAAAGAAAGTAGTTGTAGTACAATATAGGTACTAGAACGATATGATACAAAATACGTAATTTCTTAAACGGCTATGTGCAGAGAGGTCAAATAAAAACATCTTTACAGAACTTCAAAAGGGATTTTGGGAGGAAGTTCAAGGGTCTTTATTAGACAATAATTACAACCAACAATGCAATAAAAAAACAAACTGAAGATAGCCCGTCCTTAGGTCAAAGAAAACCAGTCGGTAACCTTGTCTATTTACTAGCCATGAAAGCAATGACCAATCAAAATTCGCATGAGCACAGAAATATTTAACCCTTGCGGATTAGCTTCCTTTTTCTTAACGTTGTTCAATTATTTCTTCAATAAAATCAAGATATACGTTTCATAATTTATAATAACCGATAATGAAAATTGTCATCAAAATTGGAACTATACCAAAAGCAAACAAGATCTAAAACCATGGAAACATGGAAACTTTGGGAGGGGGGAATGTTCCTACTTTCATTGATTTTAATTGATTAAAAATTAATTAATTGATTTCTAATTAATTATTACGGCTCATTAATTGATTCTTGGTTCAATTATCTCGGCAAAAGTGGTTCAATGGTTGATCTCTTCAGCGATTCCACCGTAAGGGGTTATTATAGATCTGAGGTATATAAACTTCAGAATGCCCTTCAATAGATAGCCATTGAGTATGATGATAGTTCAATCTGTTTTTCATGTACTTATTACCTGTTTCTGTCGCGACCTAACTCACATTAATTACTTTCACCGTGCTGGTTTCAGACAGAAAAACCTAACAGAAAACCAATTTAGAAAATAATAGACTACAATTCACTTGGTAAGTCGACATGCGCAAATCATGCTAAGTCAATGAAAAAAAAACAAACAATAAAACAAACCAAATTGATGCCTCGAGTGAGTAAATACTCGCAAGTCTATAATCTTATTAATTTGAGTATTCTGTGGTACGCAAGCTGATAACAGATTCATGTTTGATTATTGGGGTTTAATCTGTAAGAATTCTTTATTTCTTCATCAACAAAGTGATACGCCTAATTAAAATGTTGAAAATTTCAGATACAAAAATAGGAAAAAAATATTTTTAGCATCAACATACTACTGAGGAGGAGGTGAACTCATTAACCCTTGACTCTCAAGTACAAAAGTACTTAAGACCCAAAATTTGAATGAACCGAACAAACTGAAGCATTAATAAAATTGTTGAGCATTAATATACTACTCAGAAGGGACCACACCCCTTACACCTCGAATTCTAAGTACTAAAGTATTTGAAGACCAAAAATCTCTAGGGACTGCAAAACTTGCAGTGTGGAAATCAACTTAAAGCGAGCATTAATATGTTTGGCAGGAGGTGCCAAGCTCATTGGCTTTCGACGCCCCAGCTGATTACAGGCTTCATGAAGATTCATGAGTTAATGAGAATAACTCTTGTTAACAGAATAATGAGAATAAGCCTTATGAATACGATTTTATATTCGCAAACAAACTTACCAAGTGCTGAACTGTAGACGAACTTGCATCAAAACACATTCTTGACAAAACGAGTAGTAGATCTACAGAGGCATTTTTTGCATCACTTTCATTATCATTGTGGAACTGCTCGCATCTTCCAGCAATATGGGATAAATATTTGACAATAGTACCTTCATGAACATCTTGCAGACAAAAAGGTATGTAGAAATAGGGCATATTTATAAAGGTGATGCTTTGGTCCAAAAATGGCTGGAAGAAAGATGATTTTGTAAAATGGGGTCACTTGGAAACTAACACAAAGAGATTGTAGCCCTCTTATTCCCCGCAACTCAGAAATACCTTGAAAATAAGGGAGAAGAGTCCCATAAAAATATTGATAAGCTTGGACCTCCTTATCCCCCTCCTCTCTTTTATCACAGCTAGAAAACATTGCATTCTCTTTGCACTCTCATTGCACTCACTCTCTTTTATCACAACTAGAAAACATTGCACTCACAACTCGGACCTGCATTCTCTTTATCCCCCTCCTCTCTTTTATCACAACTAGAAAACATTGAACTCTCTTTGCACTCTCATTGCACTCACTCTCTTTTATAACAACTAGAAAACACTGCACTCGCAACTTGGACCTGCACTCTCTTTATCCCCCTCCTCTCTTTTATCACAACTAGAAAACATTGCACTCACAACTTGGACCTGCACTCTTTTTATCCCCCTCCTCTCTTTTATCACAACAAGAAAACATTCAACTCTTTTTGCACTCTCATTGCACTCACTCTCTTTTATAACAACTAGAAAACACTGCACTCACAACTTGGACCTGCACTCTTTTTATCCCCCTCCTCTCTTTTATCACAACAAGAAAACATTCAACTCTTTTTGCACTCTCATTGCACTCACTCTCTTTTATCACAACTAGAAAACATGGACATGTGCTCTCTTTATCCCCCTCCTCTCTTTTATCATAACTAGAAAACATTCTGGTCGACTATCCATGGACTGGTATAGATGTGAGGCTATTTTCAATGAACTTTCTATTTCAGGACAACGAAATGCCAAACTCAACGATACCCAAAGGCACTTCTGACACTTACTTCAAAATATTATTCGATAAATTTTCTACCGATTCTTTAATTAAAAACAAATTTGATCCATTTGGAAAACATCATAATTCTCCTCATTTCTTTCCAATTCTAACAGCTTGCACTGAAGAAAACACTTGATTAACTAATGAACTTAATATGTTGACCTTAATTAAATGCTTTTTGTTGTGACACTTTCTCTAATGAAACAACCACACAACGTAGCAATTGAGTCTCACATTTATAATTTTTCAGTTTCATATAAAGCTTAGTACTTTTTTTTACTGAATTATAATCTTTAGTCCAAAGACGTGCTTTTGTCGTGATTTGTCCTCCCCTCACCTAAGAAAATATGCTAAGCCTCCCTATTCAAAATCTTTTTCTCAAACGTTCCGTCCGATCCCGCACTTTATGCATCAACTTTTCTATAATACATTAGTATGAGAGAATTAAATGAATAGAATTTCGGAGTGAATTTAGTTAATTATCGAACTATTCTTAATGCGAATAAAAAGTAAACCTAATAATAATAATACTAATAAAATATGATAAATATTAAACAACAATAAAAGATAATAATTGAAACGAAAATATATTAAAAAAAGGTTGTTTTTTTTACAAGACAGGGAATATGCATATATAAAAACTTATTTATACAGAAATAACAATAGAAGTCCGAATATCTCATCTTCACGTCCGGAAGCCTTTATCATCGCGAAAAATAAGAAAAAAAAAACTTAGCTTATGCACAACATATCAAAACAACAGATACTATATACAAACAGAATGTCAAGCGAAAGAGCTCACTTATAGACACAATCCTAATATACGTAATCAAAAAACTTTATGTACGTTTTTTGATTAAGCATATTGGAATTTTGTTTATGAATGAGCTTTTTTCCGTTTGTCATTATTTTTATACGTCAAATATAGCATTATGATATTTTTCATTCATTCTTTATACATCATGCCTGTCATCTATATATCCTTCTGTTTATATATATGTAAAAAAAAACATTGTGTTTTTTGTATAATATGTATTGGAATTTTGTTTACAAGTGAGTTCTTTTTTTATTTTTCATTCTGTTCATATATAGTATTTGTTTGCTTTGTTTTTTATTATGTTTAAGCTAGATGTTTAGTTTTTTCTTCTTTTTTCCCCATTGATAAAGGCTTCCAAAAGTGATGCCAAAATTTTGGACTTTCGTTATTATTTTAGTATAAATAACTAAATTTTAGTTTATTTTCACTGCCTTATTAAAAACTTTTACTCGTTTTTTAAATATTTTTAATTTATTCAGAAATACATATATATATATGTATATATATATATATATATATATATATATATATATATATATATATATATATATATATATCATAAGAAATTAAGAAACTAATTCTAAGAAATTATTCATATAAAAGATGATAATGTTAAAAAAAATGATGTTAAAAAAAATTGAGTACAGTGAATAAATCATAAGAACAGCTGGATATTAATAACTAATAAGGAAAGTTTTAAGATTCGGTTCAATAAACTCAATAGCATACCTCGAGGGTAGAAAGGACATTTTTTACATCTTGATTAGCTGCATTCAAAATTTGCGATACCAAAGATGGTATATAAGTGAGACTGGTAGTTCCATCTTCTTCCTGAAGACTGCTTGTAGCAATGGCCTCTCTAAGGAGATTTAGCGATGATTCAAAAGATATTTTTAAATCTTCTAGAAGACGATCACAGAGACTTCGAGCTACTTTTGAAATCAAATCTGTACTCGCCCTGTAAATCAAAGTCAATCAATATCGATGTCAGTAACAGTATCTAATACAATTCCGTGGAATCAAAACATGTTAACTGAAAGTTCTGAATTTGCCTTAGAAAATTGCGCCTTAAATATAAATAATATAGAAAATTATAGACAAGCAGGAAAATTTTAGGGGAATACCCGATAATCTGGTGTTTGCTCCTCCTCGTAGAAAACTAAAAACATATCAAAAGTACACAACATTATAGCCCTTGGAATAAAAATGACGCTTTTCTCGAAAAAAAAATTCTCCCGCTTAGAAGAACTCTGAAGAGACCTGACGCAACACGGAAGATGACTTCAGATCTTCTATAAGACGACGAAAGAAACTTCAAGGTAAATTTAAAATCAAATCTGTACTTGCCATTTCAATCACAATCAGTACCAATATCTTTAAAACACTAAAAATCGTTTTTTTTTTGCCCAGCCAGCAGTGATGAGTCTCACTTTTTTCCTTTTTTTCACCAGGTAGGATAAAGGACATGTTACTGGCATACAACCTGGCACTCTTATACATGTGCTACCCATCATTAGAATGCAAAGTTCTTTTCAACGTTTACAGTTTTTTGAAGATATCGGTAGATGATTCACTTATGATATCTGCTCTGGGGCAATTAGAAACAAAGCTCAATATCCATTAAGGACAAATTCAAAATTTTCCCTAAAAGTATAAAATAAAAGGACAAAGAGGGAAGTATGTATTTCGGTAAGCAATTGAAGTGTAATATAAATAATAAAAAGTATTTCCCTGAAAGTATATAATGAAAGGACAAAGAGGGAAGTATGTATTTCGGTAAGCAATTGAAGTGTAATATAAATAATAAAAAATATTTATCACTCGTGGAATTTTTCTTTTCAAAGTACCATGTACCATGTACCATGCACCATGCACCATGTGCTGTTATGTAAAACACATGATAATGAACATATAACTCTTGTTCGGAAGATTAAAGTACCTTCAAGTAACCATCGGGCATTGAAACTCCAAAAAAGGACTTGATTTTTGTGAAGTCTTGACAATCTTCTTTTATACTACGGAGGAATATACCCTATATAAAGTACATAAGGTATAGGGTAAAGTATATAGGGTATATATACCATATAGACTACTGAGGAATATACCCTATATATAAAGCATTGACGAATATAGTTTTGAATAAATTCGTCTGAGCATTCCTGACTTTGATTTCATTTCGTGACAAACTATTCTTGGCTATTCTATACTATTCTTGACAATCTTTTCGTTGTTGGGTACAACCAAAACAAGATGAAAAATATAGAAAAAGAGGTGTACTATTTTAAAAAGATATTATTTAATATGAAAAATGATATATTTGATAGGAAAAATAATATTAAAGTGTTTACGTTTTCATTAATAATAAGAAAGGCCCAAATATTTTGGCTTGATATTCAGAAGGCTTGATTAACGGAAACAAAAAGGAAGAAAAAAAGCGTACAAACTATACTAAATTAAACAAGTCCATGCAGACAAAAGAGGAAAAAAAGAACAAAATAGAAACAATAAAGCTACCATCTGAATAAAGTGCAATATGATAATTATCACTGCTGCATTGCATTAAGGCAACAAAACGACGAAGTTGCAGAGTGACCAGAAGGGGCACATTTGTGCTATTTTGACACTTTTTTGAGGCGGTTGCACATCAAATTTTTCAATCGACACATTTTTTTTTAGGGGAAAATCGTTAATTCGGCGCATTTTCACTTTTAGGTGGCGTAACCTTAGACCAAGCAACTGGCAACACTGTTAGGTTGTCTGTCTGATAAATGTAATATCATAATGCAAACAAGACAAGAAAACAACAAAACAGACTACGATTGGTTGTTGGACTGATAGAAATCTAGTAAAATAAAAGTATATGGATTAAAAAGAAATTACCTATACCCCAGTTTAATTATGACTCAGTATAGGTCGAAATAACCAGGCATTTGTAATTTTTGAAAAATAAATAGATTTTCATTTTGAATTTCATTTCTCTTTTAGCAGGGAAATGACAAAGCAATGTGGCTTATGAAATAGCTTACATTATTAGATCTAAGTGAAAAATTTAATGGGTTAATTCAAGGAACAATTTGAGCATGATTAGCGTAACAGTAAATAGACTAGTTAGCCTGGTTATATACCTGGGAATAAGAGAAAAGATTCTTGCGCTAGCCAAGCAAGATTTATTTTAGAAAATTGTGGAGAAGCAGAGTTGTGGAATAAGTGGAAAGGATTCGGGCTAGAAAAGGGGATGGTAGCCAAATGGGAGAGGGTTTACTTAGAGAACATGTATATCAAGAAATGGTAATTCGACATAAGAGCTTCTCCACCTCTCTCTCTTTATGCACAGAATAAGGAAGCAGGTGGAGAGGAGCTTTATTTTAAGGTAAGGCTTAACAGGGAGGAATCAAACAGGGTAATATCGGAAAGAAGAATTTTTTATGACTTGGTGATAAGAGAGAGTATTTGGTAAGGATGAAATCAAAGATAGGTCTTTATCTTTGCCCTATGCGTGGGAATAAGGAGAGTGATTTGATTCATCTTTTGGGTTTTTGTTAGAAATGAAATAAACTAAGAGACAAGATTTTTCTTGGTTGGTGTGAAAGGGAAAAATGGGTGTATAAAAAATGTATAAAATAAAAAAATAAAAAAAGGGTATAATAAGCTATAGAAATTTCAGGGGGATTAAGAAGTTAAGGAAGTTAGGGGGAACAGGCCTGGTGTATAGGGATGATTTTCTTGAACTTATTTATTCATTGGTTTGGATTCAAGGGTATTTTTTGTAATATTTTGTATTTATAAAGGCTTTTTGAAATCCTGTGTTCGTATGGACTGGGGTACGAGTTCTGATGTCACTGATTATTTGGTTTGAAATGGCGATCAGTCTGTAAGATCATCCAGAGTCAACCAAGCTCCAAATGGGTAGACTACATGGAGAATTCTGGGAGAAGAACACAGTGCGAAGGCAAAAAATCAGGATATCGGTGCCTGCGCTACGCGAACAACTGGTTATTACGCATAAGGATTTCAGTAAGAATAAAGGTTTCTAGTGTTAATAAATATCATGTTATAATAAAGCAAAGCCAAAATCCTCTGTGTTGTAACTGCAATCTAAACTTATTAGGCGAAATAATCACAGAAATATAAAGCTTCTAATACTGTGCTATCTTTAACTACCAGTAAATTCTCAAAACATTCTATTTACTAAAAAAATAATCACAGAAATATAAAGCTTCTAATACTGTGCTATCTTTAACTACCAGTAAATTCTCAAAACATTCTATTTACTAAAAAAATAATCACAGAAATATAAAGCTTCTAATACTGTGCTATCTTTAACTACCAGTAAATTCTCAAAACATTCTATTTACTAAAAAAAATAAACAGACACGAACCTAACAAAATTTTCAGTGGCATTTGTCTCAAGAACCCTATGTCAATTGAAGCCATCTCAAATTTAAAATGCTTCATACAACAGAAACTTTTACCTGCCAAAATCCACATCAGGAAGAGTCTGTCCCAGAGTTTGAAGCTTATTATAAAGCTTATCCAGTGATCTGACAAGGACAGACACATTTTCTTCTCCTTTTCCAGCCTTTGGACAATCAAGGCCGTAGCGCTTTTCCAGAACGTCAAAGTAGTTCTTCACGAGAGTCATTGTGAAATTAATTAAGGTCTTCTCGCTCTCAATTGGACTAAAACAGAAGAAATCAATAAAAAACATTGGAGAAACAGTGTGCAAAAAAACATAAAATTACATTTTTAAAAGATTCAAGATTCATTTACATTAGCTATTGTAATTATGGCTAGTGCTGCAACTAATTTATACTACATTTTACACAGTGGCGGTTCTGGCCTCTCTTGCGCCAAGGGCAAAATATTGATTAGCAACCCCACCTCCCTGTCTCCCAAAAACTTTCAGGCCAAGTTTTCATTTATTAACACACTTTTCATTTATTAACAAAATTTCCATTTTCTACAACATTTTTCATTTATTTAAATCTGATTCTTCTTACTTTAGCCTCTGCACAATTATTAATTATCTCTTTTTGATTGATTGATTCTGGGGAAAAACCAAATTTTGCATTCAATTTGCCTTTACTTACTGCCAACTGCACCCTCTGCTTTCTTCTAATAAAAATAAAATCACAAAATAATTATAACCGTTAGATCATTTCTTTGAAATTCCCCACTCCTTAAATTTCTGTGCCCAGGGCAGTTGCCCCCTCCCTAAAACCACCTCTGCTTTTGTAACATGATAACGCTAAGTACGATTTATCACTTAACTAGCAAAAAAGGAACGAATGCATTACCAAAACATTATGCCCTGCAGTGCACAGGCAGTTCAAGTAAGCCCTGCAGTTCAAGCTCGTTCTTGTGGCGTGTTTGTCTGTTGACTGGAGTCGTAAAGGAGGAAGGGAACGGTGTTTATCTTTCACAAGCACAGTGTCCAAATTTATATATCAGATAGTACCTGCGCTCTTTAGGGCTTGAGATTCTTAGAGCTGGGAGGGCAAATTCGTAAGTGACATACTTGGTTCCTAGGATGATTTTTAAGGCCCTTTTTTGCAGTGTTTTAATTTCATCGTTGGGGTTGTCGAGGTTATGGAATTGTGATCCCCAAAATGGACATGCGTATTGAAAACAAGGCCGTACGTTACATGTGCACGCGTGTTTTTAGGCCACTACTTTTAGCCTGGAGAAGGGTTCTTCGGAATAACTTCTTCAGTGATGGTTGTGATGGCTTGATGACAATGTCTTATTAGGGAAGCACAATATGGCTTTTTTGCCGCCAAATTGCCAAACATGGTTGATACTTTTGACGAAAAAAGAGCCAAATGAAAACTTTTCCTTTAGTATAATGATTGGTGCACCGCTGACTGAAAGGGATCCACGATTCCCCAAAATCAGAAACCCTGAACCCGTTAATAGTTGTTCTTGAGATGGCATTGCACATGTTAGCTAAATGTTTCCCATGTTTAATTTGTTGGGTCTTTTCTTCTTCTTGAACATCTCCAAAATTAAATAAAGTCTATATCTCTATCATTGGGACCAAGATAAAAAATCAATTTTTTTTAGAAGGGAAGGGGGGTCGAAACACCAAAGTGTCTTTTCTTCACTAATATTTATTTTGGGGGGAGAAGTACCCTTTGATTGATTTTTACCTTATCATATTTTTTTAGCTTCTTCTACAATGACACTTTTTTTAACCAGTTAACGAACACTCGATTGATACTCTTGACGGAAAAATAACCAAATAAAGACATGATAATTATGCGTTTGCGTTTTTATCAAATTTGCAAGGCCGTATCCTGGGGGTGGGGGTTAAGGAGGTTTGACCCCCCCCCCCAAAATGTTTGTCTGATTTGTAAAAACGTAACAAAAATGGACATAAACAAATTTTGTATACGTTTTTTGAGTTTTTTTGTGTAACCCCACCCCCCCACCCCCCAAAAAAATAAAAACACATTACAAATTTGTACTTTAGTGCACGGAGTATCGACAAGCCCCTGACTGAAAGGCATACCGGGCCCTGCAAGCGGCAACCTTTCAAGCGTCGGCTGTCACTTTTAAGTGTCCGCGTTATATTCAACACAACAGCGCTAACTTAAAAGAAACTAAAGTTTGTGTGTTTATTAGTGTTTTACTGAAAACTCAACTACTGCTTTACTGAAAATTAAACTTCCTTGAGTTTTTTTTAGAGAACTATAATTGTACACTCAAAATTATCATATCATGGCCAGTAAAAACTCTTGAAAGCCTTAAAAACAGGTATTTTGTCTTTTTGCGGGCTACTTACAGAATTTGTTGCTCATTTAAGAATATTCTGAGGTTTGGGGGGTTCAGTTTAGTGTCTTCATTAAAGCAATAGTTTTCAGAATTCTACCAATAAAGGAAATACCACGATTTAGTTTATTTGCGCTAGTTGTGTAGATATGTCTTGTATAATCTGCGAAGCAATAAATATTGTTCGTTTTAAGTTTAAACTTCACTATACTTCAACTTCACTATACTATACTTTTTTTAAATGGATCTCAAGTAAATAGGATACTTGGCTTTATTGAAATTCCCAAACCCAAAGCTCAGGTTCCTTTATATTACTTTCACTTATTCTAAATTTGTGATTCAATGGTAACTTTAAATAGAAATTTGTATGCTTGGGTTTTAGATAATTAACCTGGGTCAACCCCTCAACCCAGAGCCATGCCAGAACCCGAAAAATAGAAAAGGGAAGTAAATGTAATTGCGACTTACCTACAGCATTCCTTGAATAAATTTTTGTACGAAGTAACAATGAGACCCAAATTTGTTATTACTGTATTTGATCCCAAATCAATAAATGCTAGCAAATCCTGCAAATAAAGTACTTGTCTTATATGTAAGATTATTTGAAAAAAACTACGTTTTCTAAAGAGTTAAAGAGGCTGAGTCACAAGTTCGAACCTTAAAACATACAGAGATTAGGAGGTACTGTTGGGGGGCTGCCGCCCCCCAAACCCCCGCTTTTGCAGCCTCTTTTGTTAAGTTTTTTATTTTGGAGGCCTTCCGCCCCCCTCAATCCCCGCTTTTTTCCTTGCAAAGAAATACTATTCAACACGACCGAAGGATGCTTGAATTTTTTACCGTAAGAAAATCCTTTTTCATCTCTTTGATTAGCAGATCTGAGCCTGTTTGCTGGATTTTTTACAGGAGATTTTTTCTTACCCGATAACAAGCTATAATGTGATGAGCTTGGTACTACCAACTGATTGCAGGCTACGGGACTTAAAAAACCTTAACAAAAGAGGCGGAAAAAGCAGGAGGTTTGGGGGCGTCCGACCCCCAACTGTATCTTCTAACCCCTGTACGTTTTAAGGTTTGAAATTGTGACTCAGCTTCGTTAACTCCTTAGAAAACGTAGTTTTTTTTTCAAATAATTTCTGCACGTTTTTGTCCAGTTTATTCCTTATTATTGCTTGACTAACTGTTAGCTGATCGTGTCAGGAGTTAAAGTTGGGTGGCTGTCGCCCCCAAAACCCCCGCTTTTGAAGATTCTTTGCTAAGGCTTTTAATTCCTGAATACTCAAATCAAATGCACAGTAAGATTTTCTTTTTTCAACTTTTCTTCGAGCATGCGAGTATACTGCATGTTATCAAAGAAGTGGAGACTTAACTGTAAGCTGAAGGCCGACTGTGATATTCTTCTAGAGACGCTGTTGAGCCGAAGGATTTAATAAATTGGATTTAAAAAAGAAACTGAGTTTCTTTTTTAAACTTTAAATTTAAGAGATACTACTTTAAATTCAATATATAAAAAAATTACTCTGACGGGGAATCGAACCCGGGTCTTCCACATGAAAGACAGGAATGGTGAGCATTGTACCATCAGAGACTTGTTAAATTATTTTTAGTCTCTGCAATCTATTTTCGACGCAAGCAAATAGAAAGTAAGATTTTCGTTTTTCGACAAAAAAAAACTCCTGGGAAAGAGCTGGAATTTTTGGAAGCTTGCAGTTGGTCTTGTCAGGTTAAGAGGACTATTTTGATCTAATTTAATTATGAAATACTTTGCTTTTAGGAATTTCAAAAGTTAACATGGGCTCTTATAGGAAAACGAGGTTTTTAGTAAATGTAAATTCGGGGGATAATTTTTTCGGTCTGAAAATATCAAAAGGCCCTAACAGGTCGAATTTCGCTTCGAATGAGTCCTCATTCACCCGGATCCGTTGCCAACTGTGGCCTCTAGGCGTGTCATATAAAAAAAAAAAAACTCGATATTTGGTTTTTGGAAAACAGGGAAGGAGTGATCGCTCCAAGGCTGAAATTTTGAGGATAAGCTCCCAGGCCCTAGGAAAGCTTATCCTCTAAATTTCAGCCCGATCGGACAACGTTAAAGGGGGGCTGTGGTGGGAAAAATTAACATGGGCTCTTATAGGAAAACGAGGTTTTTCGTAAATGTAACTTCGGGGGATAGTTTTTTCGGTCTGAAAATCTCTCACTCCCTAACAGGTCGAATTCCACTTCGAATGAGTCCTCATTCACCCGGATCTGTTGCCAACTGTGGCCCGTAGGCGTGTCTGATAAAAAAAAAATTGATGAACATTAAGTAGCTATATTTGGTTTTTGGAAAACAGGGAAGGAGCCCTCCCACTTACTTTTACACTTTACTTTTACATATCAAGATAACTGGTTACAATTGTAGCTCTCTAGGAAAACTATTACAAAGATGGCAAAATAAGTCACTAAACACAACAGGAGCTTACAAGGGCAATTGTATCATTCTCGTTCGACTTTTGCCAGACACATCTTAATACGAGTCTTGAACAACCAGGTTTTACTTGGAATAAACAATGAAGATTTGGCTGACTAAAAAATTAACAAGGATTTAATGTAATATGAAAAAAGTCAAAACAAAACAACAACTCAATAATGTAGTTGTTTCGCACTTAAATAATTTCTACAAACTCTTTTCTTTCTTTCTATCAAACTCTCTTTTCCTCATGTCTCTCTAACTCTCTCCTCCTCCGATCTCTCTTGTCAAGCAAATTGATTACTTTAGAAGTTGTCTAAGAGAACCCAAAACAATAAAAAAAATGACAAAACAAGTAAAAAAAACATGAAAGGAGCTTACAAGAACATTCGTATCATTCTCATTTGACTTTTGCCAGACCTCAACTTCCTTGGAAAGCTCAGCAATTTCGATAGATAGACACTTTCCACCGCTTTGGAGAAACAACGACCTACAAGTGATTACAAATCTTAGACTGTTAATTAGATTTACAATCACTCCGTCACTATGTTGAGCGTTATATAAAGCGCTTAAACGTATATTTCTTGATTATTTTTTTTAAGCCAAGATTAAACAGTTATCGCTTCATCTTTGAGAAACAAAACACAAAGCATAATATTCTACAGTCTGAAAACACAGGAAGGAACTTATTAATAGTTTAAAATAAATAAAAAAAACATCCAAAAACAGACAATAGTGCAAGCCGATTATAGGGCTTACGATATAAAGTATTGAAACACACCCACAAGAACCCATAAAGTATGAAACACATCCTGCGACAAGCAAAAATTATAAACTGATACCCGAGGAGGAAAACATTGTCAGAAGTATTTTTTTGGGTTCAAATTTATTTCATATATGTAATTTTAATCCTAATAAGTTTCCACTGAAAGCGACATCCATAAAAAAGATTGCATATTTGAACTGAAATAAGAAAATTCTCAAATAAGAGCTCATATCTTGATACCAGCGAGTATAGCGCATTTGAAAACTTGATTTTCAAACTTCTTCTATAATGGAATAATTGGAACAGGCTGTAGCTTTAAATCCATTGGCAAGCATATCGAACCGGCATATCTGCTCGATATCAGTTCGGAACGATGGGAGTATAAAGCTTAATTGACTTTCAATTCAGGCATCTAGTGTCTCTTACAGATATAAAGATAAATTCCTATGTTTTCATCAATTTAAAAAAAAAGAAACGCAGCCACTCTTAGATGGTCAAATGAACTGTCCAAAGTGGCTCAACTGATTAATTAGATCACATACTCAACAACACAAAAATGAAGACAATAAAAGTACACAAAAACTAAATAATGTTCTTCACGCTTTCGCCCTGTATCCTGACTAAGAGGAATCTTTTTGACCAGTGATTTAAATGATAAAACCGATCCAGAGCCTCTAATGCTGTCCGGGAGCTACAGCCACGTGACGAAACACATGGACTGACTTCAATATATTTCTCTACCAGCTTATTTGCATTCCTAGTATGATAACAACGGTAACCAGAATTAATAGAAAATATACCCTCAAAATAGGCTAGCGCAACACCATTCAAACATTGGTATACCAGTGTTACTAACTGGTGAACTTATCAATATCCATGGAGAACCTTTTTTCGTACCCAAATGCCTATCTTGACGAAAAAGGACTAAAATTTGGCATCAGACACGACAATAGAGCATAGCAGGAAAACAATTTTGGCAATTCAAACCATGCATAAAGCACGCAAAATAAAATGCTCGAGACACATGGTTCTACAATAGCGGCTCTTGAAATGTTTGTTTTTTTTAACTCTGTGGAACTAAGGTGTATTCGAGCCCAATTGCTATTTTATGGTACTAAATGACAGAAATTGATAGTTTGCTCCGGTGTGATCTCTAAAACACAAACACCTCTTTCTAAAATTCAATTTCTGCCCTCTTAATATAATAATGACGGTTTTGGTAACCAGGGGGAGGGGTAAAAACACTTCATCCCACAATATTTATTTGCATATTAATGCGCATAAAAAAACATCCCCAAAAAGTGCCCCCTTGTCCTTAAAAATAAAAATTTATAGGGCGTTGCATCAAAAATGCCAAAAAATGATTTCTCATGGGATATTTTTGCGAGCAATCTATGGCTATTTTTTTCTTTTTTTTTTTTTTTTTGCTCGATAGAATTATGGCCCAATTTCGAGCGATATTGTTATTTCGGGAAAAATTGTTGTTCTATGGTACTGATTGACAAAAATAGACAGTTTGCTACGGCGTGACCTCTTTCCATACTTAAAAAGACACTAAAACTTTCAACCTCTGTTCGAAAGACTTTCTCGATATTCTACGACTACTGGTTTGATACCACAATTTGACTATGACCACTCGTTGGACGAAATTTCATGATTTTTTTTAATGATTTCTAAATTTGAATTGCCGATCATTTATTTGTTTTATGTTTTCCTTTTTTATGTTGCAGACTTGGATAGCCGATCATTTATTTGTTTTATTGTTTCTTATTTCTGTTATGAATTTAGATTTGGACAGCCTAGCATCTATTTGTTTTATGTTTTCCTTTTTTATGTTGCAGACTTGGCGTATAAAAATAAGCACAAAAAATGTGGAATCCTTGAAACTAAAAATTAAAAATTAAAACTGTCCCAGAATCAATATTTCAAGGAAGTAATTACTTCAAGGGATCTCCTTGAAGTAATGAATTTGGGACTGTTTTAATTTTAGTTCAAAGATCAAGCATTTCCTTGTCTTATTTTATTTTTATATGTGCTTTGTTCAGGATGGCTCATGGTATAGAGCCGAAGTATTCATTGAGGGTTAAAAAAATGTCACTATCTTAGATTAATTCCCCATTGTTTAACCTGTTGCTGTTTGTATGGTGGAAAGGCAGTGTGGTGTTCGTCGTTATTTGTTGTGTCTTCACCTAGAAGTTTCGAGTGAAAAGGGTGAAGAAAGGGAAAAAAAGGTTGAAAAAGAAAGCATAGTAGCGCCCAGATAAAATTTGACTTAAAGACGCTTCGAGATACCCCCTGAAAATTAAAAAAAAGTTTTTTCTTTGACTTCCCATAAAGTCATAAAGGGATCGCGAGATTTGACTCGACTTGATTCACACTGATGGCCCAGATGACTCATAAACATTAGCCAAAACAACAGTATACGATCACTCCTAAATCAAAAATTACAAATAAACACGTATACCACATCCTCCCTCCCGGAAAAAAAACAACAAAATATCAAATATCGGAAAAAATACAAAATAAAATACAAAAGTTTCGTAAAAAAAGCCCCATACTTCCAATCTATGTTCACAGACATATTGAATTAGATGATTTTATATTAAAGAAAATCAATCTGTAACTGACCCGTTCTATTACAGTGAGTATCAATAAAAAAAAGGGCTCAATCATCCAAAAGCTTCAATTGGAACGAAGCTCATTGGTAATTGTAAAAAAATAGGCAATAGAAAATGATGTTTAAAGATTGAAACAGGGATATTTGAAACGTTTTATCCTACTACAAGGAAAAGTAAGTATAAGAATAGACTTTTACTTAAATTGAAACTCTTATAATGAGAGGCAGGGCTCTTTGCGACACACTGAACCAGAAAAAAAATTCTCTGAACCGGTTTTGATCTCCAAACCGGTTTATTAAATTAGTAGACATATGAATACGTGTGTTTCCCCTGTGTGAATTCCTATAGGATAGAGTTCCACAAACTGGGCCTGAAAATAAGGAAGAAAAGCTACCTCTGGTTCCACTTTTGTTCGGACTGACGAAATTGCAGCGTGTCAAGATCACGCTCAACAAGTATTAGTTGTAAGGCCAAAACAACTGTTTGAATGAATCGAGCTCTAATCGAACCCCCTCGTAAAGTCTTATATCATTTATGAGACAGTTTCCGCAATTAAAAATACTGGAATTTAACCAAAGATCAGAGATTTTCATGAAATTTGGTCTATATACATTGTTTTGATTCTCGCCACTAGACGACGCTTCTACTCATGTTGTAATTTGTTTTTATTAGACTAACATAAGTCTTTCTTAAGTTAGAACCGCTTAATTAAGTTGGAATGGGTAGACTAACTTGTCAAAACTGAGTAACTAAAAAAACGATAAAGGTTTACGGCCTAAGCTCTTACTATGCTTAGAAAATGTTAAACAAGAAGAAAAATAGTATATCACCTTAATTCATCAGGATTTTCATTAAGCTTCAGTAAAAGTGAGGTGGATTCTGATATTACTTCGACCGTTGCCTACGAAAAAAAAAATATACTTTAACTTTTGTTATACAAAAATGTAATAAACCTAAGTTCCAGCAGAGGATGGGTTCAGCATAATGGATGGGTTCAGCAATTTGTTCAGCATAATTGAAAAGTCCAACAACTATGCCTCTAGGGATGGTATGATCCCCCACAGCCCCTGGAGAAAAGGCAATTGGAATTGGGGGATAATTTCCTGTTGGAAGGGAAGTTTCCGAGGAGACCTTTCCATGGAATATTTTACACAGGGATAATTTACCGGGATTCATCTAGGAATCTCGTTTTGCTTGTCTTACTTCCTCTTTCGTGAACCAATTTTACACGGAGATGTTCCGGCGGAATTATCCAGGGAAAATTGACTGCGGGGTTAGAATTCTTTGGGAGAATTTTTCCGTGAGGGGGATTTCACACAGGACAAATTTTCCATGGGGGGACATTCCTTGGCAGAAAGCTCTCCATTGAGGGGCGGCAATTTCCAGAAAAAATTTTCGACGAGAGGGGAGGGGGATCACAAGTATGATTTGGAAAACAATCAGAAATAAATAAATAAAAATTCAAATGAAAAAAGAGCCTTCCGGGAGGAATTACTCGCAGGAAATTTTCCTGGGATAATTTTCAGCAAGGATGGAATTGTCCAGAGGTAGTTTTTGGGGATGGGGGGTTCATGCAATAGGAAATTTCTATGGAGTTATTTTGGAGGAAACTGATATGTTTTTTCAACTGAAAGTAAGGAGCAACATCCAAAATTTAAACGAACAGCAATTATTCGATTTATGAGATCCTTAACCCCTCGCTCTTTGCACTAAAATTTGACTTTTTATCCCAAATTCTTTAAGAGCGACTGCTGTAATGCCAGGCCAGTTTAATTGAAATAAAAAAACTTTCTTTAGTTGGAATAAAAAGTTTTTTTAAAGTACTAAAAAACTTGAACGTGAAGAGCGAGGGATTGAGCAGGGGACAGTCCCCCTCATACACTGAACAACTTTTGCTTGTTTTAAGTTTAATATAGATCTTTAATTTCAGTTAAAATACTTGTTTTTTTATTGAATAATATAAAACACAACAATGTACTTACTATAGAATTAGAAATATCAAAGTCGAAAAATTTTTTGGCGCAAAAAAAAATTTAGTACGCATAAAACTTCAAGTGGTTATTCTACGCTGTATTTTACGTTTGCCAATTTTACCAATTAGCCAATTTGTCTTACACTTTCGATTTTAATTTCAATGCAAAAATTTAAGAACGAAATTGAGCCTTGGTGCAACAAAGTGATACGTTGCCTATATCTTAAAAAGTTTTTACATAAATTACGGGGAACAGATCCATCCTTGTCTTTATTCGTGATTAAGATGATTGAAAAAGTCCATAGTCATACCCGCCTCTTCTTAGCATTGTTATTGCCTATTTTTTCTTTATTTTTCTTTCATTTACTATCTTCTTCTTTATTATCTCTCCTTTCCTTCCAAAGAAAATCGAGAAAGATTACGCATGTAAACGTGAATCGCTTCAAATCGAAGATAAATCATGCTTGCAACGACAGCTGCAACCTAGAACTGCAATAAAATAGAACGATGTTCTGTCTAGCCCAATAAGAACGGTAGTAGAGATGGGGGTCCGACTCGTGTCACCCACCCCTGCTGCCACCTATAACTTTTTTTAACACCATATATTGGCATAGAACCACGTGGTTTATGGTTTTCTCACTGAGAATGAAAAAACAGGAATTTTCTCACTTGAAAAACCAGGAATTTTGTCTGTTTTATGGATTTTGTCAGTGAGAATGAAAAAACAGGAACTTTCTCACTTTCATGGATGTCAACAGCAATTTATGTATGTTTCATGGTTTTTGTCAGTGAGAATGGAAAAACAGTATTTTTTTCACTTTGCTGTCAGTCATTAATCAAATTGTTTCCGGGCATAGTTTAGTAATGTCTGACAGGTACTGCTCCAGGAATAGATCCATGTCATTAATGTCTTTGCCTCAGAAACAACTCTTTTGGTCGAACTCCAAAGGATATTAATAACCAAACGCCATGAAAACAATTCTCCATGAAACATCTTAACGATGAATTGTTTTAGCGCGGGAATCAGGTTTCTTATTAATTTGAAATGCATTAGCGCAGAGATGTCAAAAACAAAAGGAACACGCTGAATTACGTTTAGGGATAATTTTGGCGAAACTTTTTTAGACAGGTTATGGAATTATATCGGCGAAAGATTTTTGAAGAGATTTTGGAAGAGGATTTGAGGGTGAAACTCTGTGGTCGTTATAATACACAAGTTTCATTTGAACAGTGTTGTGAGGTCCTCTACCCCAACCCCAAAGGGTTCCGATCCCCCGACCCCAACCCCAAAGGAAGCCCCCTGTCCTCAAAGGTCCCCCAAGCTCCCCAAGGGCCACCGGCGCCCCCCAAAGGCCCACCCCAGCCCCCCCAAGACCCTCCCCCGGCCCCCCAAAGGCCCATCGAGCTCCCAAAAGACCAACGGGGTCCCAAAGGCCCTCCACCGGTCCCCAAATGTCCCCCAGGCTCCCAACTGGCCCCCCGGACCCCCCAAGGCCCACCCCCCGCCCCCCAAAGGTCCACCGAGCTCCCAAAGGACCGATCGGTCTTCAAGTGCCCCCCAGAACCCCAAAGGCCCTCCCTGTGCCCCAAAGGCCCTCCCCCGGTCCCCAAAGGTCCCCCGGGCCCGAGAAGCGCCGCCGGGCTGCGCCGTGGGCCAGGACAGCGCCGCCGGATGTGCCGCAGGGCTGCACCGCAGGTCAGGAAAGCGCCACGGGGGATGCGCCCCAGGGAGTCACCACAGGAACGCGCCGCAGGATGCGCCGCAGGGATACGCCGCAAAAAAAAGGAAACTAAAAAGTAAAAATTTCGAAATGTTATCCCCCAAACGCCCTCCTCAGACCCCCAAAGGCCCTCCCCTGGTCCTCAAAGGTCCCTCGGGCTCCCCAAGGGCCAACCGGCCCCCCAAGGGTCCCCCAAGGGTCCCCCAAACACCCGCCCTGGGCCCCCCAAAGAGTCCCCGCTCCATTTTTTTTAATACTTTTTTATGGCTTTATTATATCTTTTCTGAACAAGTTCCATTCATAATGTCATTCCTAAACCCATTTTCCAAACTCAAAGAGTCCACTCCCCAAATCATAAATACTTTCTTGAATTTTTTAACATTGTATTTTTTTAACTTTTTTACGTATCTTAAAATGACATGAAATATGCTTACGGCTCTACCAATCGTACTCTGTGCTTGTTCATGGACACGACGTGGCTTTCCCACTGGTACTCTATGGCAGGTTATCGACACTACCCAGTTTATTGCATGCATTAAATCAGTATTTTTTACGCAATGGAAGGATAAAAACACAATTCATATCTGTACAAAAGTGAGGATGAATTATTCGACGAACGAATGTGCACATGATAAAATCATTGTCGTATTGAATGCTGACAAGGAGAAATACCTGAACTATGAAACGAGTACAAGCGGTAACACTATTGGAAATGTATGCATGCGTTTTCATGACAGCGAGAAGTCAGATTTCTTTGAACTATCGAAATCATTCAAAATTGCTCAGGGTGGATATGCGAGGGTGAGAGCACCAGAGATGATAGTGCTAAAGGAGAATGCCAACTTAAAAATAATTATTGATGATCGGGGGCAACTCCTTGCTTACAGTTCTGGTAGCACGATACCTATTGATAGATCCTATTCCCATCATTCTGGTATTAGCATTTTAAAGAGAACAAGAAGGAGAAGACAGGCATACTCCTGCAATAATGTCATTAATCATATCTTGTCAATATGCCAAAACTGCCATCTATGTAAAAATAATGTGAGAATAGACAGTGAAATCACAGGCAGAATAAAAAGGACATTAGCAGACAATATCATCAATGAATATAAAGATGAATTGACGGAAAGTGAAGCGCAAGTGTACTAATAATGTGTAATAATGTATTTAACTTATTTTTATATTGATATTCTACATTTCATTATCTCATTAAAAATATTTTATGCATTATTTTGTTAAGTGTTCATTATCTTAGGGTATGCTAGAACGTCAAACGCTCAGAATATCTATTAAAAAGGTCAGAGATGAAAGAAAAAGAATTTTTAGAGATATAGATACAACTAGCAGGCTCAATGTTTCATAGAAGATAGAAAAGTTCAAGATATCTTCTGAATTTTACCTAAGAACACAATTCAATTCTAATTTCACCAGAGAAAATAAAAAGCTTCCACTTCAGTTTTAAGTTCACCGATACATAAAAAATTTAAAGTTCACTTCTAAATTTTTCTGTAGAAGATAGGAAAATTTATGCTATGATTGTGATTATTTTCCATGAAGATAAAAATTTTCACTTTAATTCTAAATTTTCTTAAATTCAATTCCGACCTTTCTCAAAGAGTCAAATTTAAAGTTCTGTTCTAAATATTTTCCCGGAAGAAGAAAAGTTCAACTTCGATTCTGAAATTTTCTCAATGAAAATGAAATAAGTTATTGATCATTTCTATTTTCCCAAAATAAATATAAAAATTTTCCACTTCAGTTCAGATTTTTCTCAAACAGATGAAAAAATTTAAAATACTGTTCCAAATTTTTCATAGAAGTTAAAAAAGTTCAAGTTCTCTTCAGAATTTTACCAAAGAACACAATTCAATTCTAATTTCACCAGAGAAAATAAAAATCTTCCACGTCAGTTCTTTATTTCATAAAGACATAAAGAAATTTAAAGTTCAATTCTAAATTTTTCTGTGGAAGATAGGAATAATTATACTATGATATTTAATTATTTTACATGAAGATGAAAAGTTTCACTTTAAGTCTAATTTTCCTAAATCCTGAAATGACATGAAATATGATTACGGCTCTGCCAATCGTACTCTGTGCTTGTTCATGGACACGACACGGCTTTTCCAATAGTACTCAATGGCAGGTTATCGACACTACCTAGTTTATTGCATGCATTAAATCAGTATTTTTTACGCAGTGGAAGGATAAACACACAATTCATATCTGTAAAAAAGTGAGGATGAATTATTCGACGAACGAATGTGCACATGATAAAATCATTGTCGTATTGAATGCTGACAAGGAGAAATACCTGAACTATGAAACGAGTACAAGCGGTAACACTATTGGAAATGTATGCATGCGTTGTCATGACAGCGAGAAGTTAGATTTCTTTGGACTATCGAAATCATTCAAAATTGCTCAAGGTGTGTATGCGAGAGTGAGAGCACCAGAGATGATAGTGCTAAAGGAGAATGACAACTTAAAAACAGTTATTGATGATCGAGGGAACCTCCTTGCTTACAGTTATGATAGCATGATACATATTGATAGGTCCTATTCACATCTTTCTGGTATAACTATTCAAATGAATGCAAAGCAAAAAAAACAGGCCTACTGCTGCAATAGTGTAATAAATCATATCATGTCTACCTGTCAGAACTGCTATCTATGTAAAAATAATGTGAGAATAGACAGTGAAATCACAGTCAGAATAAAAAGGACATTATCAGACAATATCATCAATGAATATAAAGATGAATTGACGGAAAGTGAAGCGCAAGTGTACTAATAATGTGTAATAATGTATTTAACGTATTTATATATTAATATTCTACATCTCATTATTTCATTAAAAATATTTTATGAATTATTTTGTTAAGTGTTCATTATTTTAGGGTATGCTAGAACTTCAAACTCTCAGAATATATATTAAAAAGGTCAGAGATGAAAGAAAAAGAATTTTTAGAGATAAAGATACTACTAGCAGAATCAATGTTTCATAGAAGATAGAAAAGTTCAAGATCTCTTCTGAATTTTACCAAAAAACACGATTCAATTCTAATTTCACCAGAGAAAACAAAAATTTTCCAATTTAGTGCATTATTTCACAAAGACATAAAGAAATTTAAAGTTCAATTCTAAATTTTTCAGTAGAAGATAGGAAAAGTTATGCTATGATTGAGATTATTTTCCATGGAGATAAAAAGTTTCACTTTAATTCTAAATTTTCTTAAATTCAATTCCGACCTTTCTCAAAGAGTCAAATTTAAAGTTCTGTTCCAAATATTTTCCCGGAAGAAGAAAAGTTCAAATTCGATTCTGAATTTTACTAAAGAACACAATTCAATTCTAATTTCACCAGAGAAAATAAAAATCTTCCCCTTAAGTTCTTTATTTCACAATGACATAAAGAAATTTAAAGTTCAATTCTAAATTTTTCGGTGGAAGATAGAAAAAGTAATACCATACTTGTGAATATTTTCCCGGAAGATAAAAAGTTCTAGTTCAACTTAAAATTTTTTCAACGAATTGAAGAAAAGTTCAAATTCTCTTCTGAATTTTACTAAAGAACACAATTTATTTCTAATTTCACCAGAGAAAATAAAAATCTTCCACTTCAGTTCTTTATTTCACAAAGGACATAAAGAAATTTAAAGTTCAATTCTAAATTTTTCGGTGGAAGATAGAAAAAGTAATATCATACTTGTGAATATTTTCACGAAAGATAAAAAGTTCTAGTTCAATTTAAAATTTTCTCAACGAAGTGAAGAAATGTTCAAGTTCTCTTCTGAACTTTACCAATGAACAAACTTCAATTCTAATTTCTCCAGAAAAAATAAAAATCTTCCACTTCAGTTTTAAGTTCCCCAATGAAATAAAGAAATTTAAAGTTCTATTCTAAATTTTTAGATGGAAGATAGAAAAAGTAGTACTATGACAGTGATTGTTTTCCATGAAGATCAAAAGTTTCACTTTATTTATAATTTTTCTTAAATTCAGTTCTGATTTTTCTCAAAGATATGAAAAATTTAAAGTTCATTTCTAAATTTTTCTCTAGAAGATAGGAAAAGTTATACTACGACTGTGATTATTTTTCAGTGAAGATAAAAAGTTTCACTTTAATTCTAATTTTCTTAAGTTCACTTTCCGATTTTCTGCAAAGTGATGAAAAATTTAAAGTTCTGTTCCAAATTTTTCATAGAAGATAGAAAAAGTTATAAATTGATTTGAATATTAGACATTAAGATAAGGACCATCAATTTAATTCTGATTTTTATCGAATAAGTGAAAGATGTTAAAGTTAAATTATGAATTTTATTAAATAATTGAAAAACTATATCTCAATTCTGAATTTTACAAATGAAAATTAAAAAAGCTTCCACTTCAGTTCTTAATTCCTCAAAGACATAAAAAATTCAAAGTTCTCTTCTGAATTTTACCAAAGAACGTAATTCAATTCTAATTTCTCCAGAGAAAATAAAAAGCTTCCACGTCAGTTTTAAGTTCACCAAGACATAAAAAATTTAAAGTTCAGTTCTAAATTTTTCCATAGAGGATAAGAAAAGTTATACTATGATTTTGATTCTTTTCATAAAGATGAAAAGTTTCACTTTAATTCTAAATTTTCTTAAACTCAATTCCGACCTTTCTCAAAGAGATGAAAAAATTTAAAGTTCTGTTCCAAATATTTTTCCGGAAGAAGAAAAGTTCAATTCCGATTCTGAATTTTCTCAATGAAAATGAAATAAGTTATTGATCAATTCTATTTTCCAAAAATAATATAAAATTTTCCACTTCAATTCAGATTTTTCTCAAAGAGATGAAAAAATTTAAAACTTTGTTCCAAATTTTTCATAGAAGATAGGAAAAGTTATACTTTGAGTGTGAATATTCTTCATGAAGATATGGAACTCCACTTTAAGTCTGAGTTTTCTCGAAGAAGTGCAAAATGTACAAGTTCTCTTCTGAATTTTCTTAGAGAAGAGAAAAAAGTTAGCTCAATTCTGAAATTTACCATTGAAAATGAAAAAGCTTCCATTTCAGTTCCTAATTTCTCAAAGACATAAAAAATTTAAAGTTCAATTCTAAATTTTTCCATAGAAGATAGGAATGGCTATACCATGATAGTGACTATTTACCATGAAGATAAAAAGTTTCACTTTATTTTTATTTTTTCTTATATTCAGTTCATTCATCTAACCACCAAAAACATTAGGTTAGGTTAGGTTAGGTATAAATAAATATTAATAAATAATTAGAAACATTTCTCCATGTTTAAGTTAGGTTAGGTTAGGTAAACTTATCACGAGCGCTCATGATAAGCTAACCTAACCTAACTTAAACATGGTAAAAATATTAAATTAGGTTAGGTTAGGCTAGATTAAGTTAGGTTAGTTTAAGTTAGGTTAGGTTAGCCTACGTACGCGCGCGTACGTAGGCTAACGTTAGGTTAGGTATAAATACATATTAATAAATAATTAGAAACATTTCTCCATGTTTAAGTTAGGTTAGTTTAGGTAAACTTATCACGAGCGCTCATGATAAGCTAACCTAACCTAACTTAAACATGGTAAAAAGATTAAGTTAGGTTAGGTTAGGCTAGATCAAGTTAGGTTAGGTTAGGTTAGGTTAGCCTACTTATGCGCGCGTACGTAGGCTAAGCTAACCTAACCTAACTTAACCTAACCTAACTTAAACATGGAGAAATGTTTCTAATTATTTATTAATATTTATTTATACCTAACCTAACCTAGACTATTGTTTATGGTGGCTAGATTAATGAAGTGAATTTAAGAAAAATTAGAAATAAAGTGAAACTTTTTATCTTCGTGGTAAATAGTCACAATCACGGTATCGTCATTCATATCTTATATGGAAAAATTTATAATTGAACTTTAAATTTCTTATGTCGTCGAGAACTTAGGAACTGAAATGGAAGCTTTTTCATTTTCAATGGTAAATTTCAGAATTGAGCTAACTTTTTTTCTCTTGTCTAAGAAAATTCAGAAGAGAACTTGTACATTTTGCACTTCTTCGAGAAAAGTCAGAATTAAAGTGGAGCTCCATATCTTCATGAAGAATATTCACAATCAAAGTATAACTTTTCCTATCTTCTATGAAAAATTTGGAACAATGTTTTAAATTTTTTCATCTCTTTGAGAAAAATCTGAATTGAAGTGGAAAATTTTATATTATTTTTGGAAAATAGAATTGATCAATAACTTATTTCATTTTCATTGAGAAAATTCAGAATCGAAATTGAACTTTTCTTCTTCCGGAAAAATATTTGGAACAGAACTTTAAATTTTTTCATCTCTTTGAGAAAGGTCGGAATTGAATTTAAGAAAATTTAGAATTAAAGTGAAACTTTTTATATTCAAGAAAATAATAAAAATAATAGTATAACTTTTATTATCTAATATTGAAAAATTTAGAACTGAACTTTAAATTTTTTATGTCTTGGTGAACTTAAAAATGACGTGGAAGCTTTTTATTTTCTCTGGAGAAATTAGAATTGAATTATGTTCTTTGGTAAAATTCAGAAGAGGACTTTGAATTTTTATGTCTTTGAGGAAATAAGAACTAAAGTGGAAGCTTTTTTTCATTTTCATTTGTAAAATTCAGAATTGAGCTAACTTTTTTTACTGCTTTAAGAAAATTCAGAAGAGAACCTGAACATCTTGCACTTATTCGAGATAACTCAGAATTAAATTGATGGTCCTTATCTTCATGTCTAATATTCAAATCAATGTATAACTTTTTCTATCTTCTATGAAAAATTTGGAACAGAACTTTAAATTTGTCATCTCTTTGCAGAAAATTGGAAAGTGAACTTAAGAAAATTAGAATTAAAGTGAAACTTTTTATCTTCACTGAAAAATAATCACAATTGTAGTATAAATTTTACTATTTTCTAGAGAAAAATTTATAAATAAACTTTAAATTTTTCATCTCTTTTAGAAAAATCAGAACTGATTTTAAGAAAAATTATAAATAAAGTGAAACTTTTGATGTTCATGGAAAACAATCACAGTCATAGTACTACTTTTTCTATCTTCCATCTAAAAATTTAGAATAGAACTTTAAATTTCTTTATTTCATTGGGGAACTTAAAACTGAAGTGGAAGATTTTTATTTTTTCTGGATAAATTAGAATTGAAGTGTGTTCTATGATAAAGCTCAGAAGAGAACTTGAACTTTTTTTCACATCACTGAGAAAATTTTAAATTGAACTAGAACTTCTTATCTTCCGTGAAAATATTCACAAGTATGATATTACTTTTTCTATCTTCCATCGAAAAATATATAATTGAACTTTAAATTTCTTTATGTCTTTTGTGAAATAAAGAACTGAAGTGTAAGATTTTTATTTTCTCTGGTGAAATTAGAAATGAATTGTGTTGTGTAGTAAAATTCAGAAGAGAACTTGAAATTTTCTTCACTTTGTTGAGAAAATTTTAATTTGAACTAGAACTTTTTATCTTCCGGGAAATATTCGCAAGTATGCTATTACTTTTTCTAAATTCCACCGAAAAATTTAGAATTGAACATTAAATTTCTTTATGTTATTGTGAAATAAAGAACTTAAGGGGAAGATTTTTATTTTCTCTGGTGAAATTAGAATTGAATTGTTTTCTTTAGTAAAATTCAGAATCGAAGTTGAACTTTTCTTCTTCCAGGAAAATATTTGGAACAGAACTTTAAATTTGACTCTTTGAGAAAGGTCGGAATTGAATTTAAGAAAATTTAGAATTAAAGTGAAACTTTTTATCTCCATGGAAAATAATCACAATCATAGCACAACTTTTCATATCTTCTACTGACAAATTTAGAATTGAACTTTAAATTTCTTTATGTCTTTGTGAAATAATAAACTAAAGTGGAAGATTTTTGTTTTCTCTGGTGAAATTAGAATTGAATCGTGTTTTTTGGTAAAATTCAGAAGAGATCTTGAAATTTTCTATCTTCTATGAAACATTGAGTCTGCTAGTAGTATCTTTATCTCTAAAAATTTTTTTTCTTTCATCTCTGACATTTTTAATAGATATTCTGAGCGTTTGACGTTCTAGCATACCCTAAAATAATGAACACTTAACAAAATAATGCATAAAATATTTTTACTGAAATAATGAGATGTAGAATATTAATATATAAATACGTTAAATACATTATTACACATTATTAGTACACTTGCGCTTCACTTTCCGTCAATTCATCTTTATATTCATTGATGATGTTGTCTGCTAATGCCCTTTTTATTCTGCCTGTGATTTCACTGTCTATTCTCACATTATTTTTACATAGATGGCAGTTCTGGCAGGTAGACATGATATGATTTATTACACTAGTGCAGCAGTAGGCCTTTCTTTTCTTCTTTGCTTTCATTTGAATAGTAATACCAGAACGATGGGAATAGGATCTATCAATAGGTATCGTGCTACCAGAACTGTAAGCAAGGAGTTGTCCCCGATCATCGACACTTATTTTTAAGTTGGCATTCTCCTTTAGCACTATCATCTCTGGTGCTCTCACTCTCGCATATCCACCTTGAGCAATTTTGAATGATTTCGATAGTCCAAAGAAATCTAACTTCTCGCTGTCATGACAACGCATGCATACATTTCCAATAGTGTTACCGCTTGCACTCGTTTCATAGCTCAGGTATTTCTCCTTGTCAGCATTCAATACGAGAATGATTTTATCATGTGCACATTCGTTCGTCGAATAATTCATACTCACTTTTTTACAGATATGAATTGTGTGTTTATCCTTCCACTGCGTAAAAAATACTGATTTAATGCATGCAATAAACTAGGTAGTGTCGATAACCTGCCATAGAGTACCAATGGAAAAGCCGCGTCGTGTCCATGAGCAAGCACAGAGTACGATTGGCATAGCCGTAAGCATATTTCATGTCATTTCAGAATTTAAGAAAATTAGAATTAAAGTGAAACTTTTCATCTTCATGGAAAATAATTACAAATCATAGTATAACTTTTCCTATCTTCTACGGAAAAATTTAGAATTGAACTTAAAATTTCTTTATGTCTTGGTGAAATAAAGAACTGACGTGGAAGCTTTTTATTTTCTCTGGTGAAATTAGAATTGAATTGTGTTCTTTGGTAAAATTCTGAAGAGAACTTGAACTTTTTTAAATTCTATGAAAAATTTGGAACAGTATTTTAAATTTTTTCATCTGCTTGAGAAAAATCTGAACTGAAGTGGAAAATTTTTATATTTATTTTGGGAAAATAGAATTGATCAATAACTTATTTCATTTTCATTGAGAAAATTTCAGAATCGAAGTTGAACTTTTCTTCTTCCGGGAAAATATTTAGAACAGAACTTTAAATTTGATTCTTTAAGAAAGGTCGGAATTGAATTTAAGAAAATTTAGAATTAAAGTGAAACTTTTTATCTACATGGAAAATAATCACAATCATAGAATAACTTTTCCTATCTTCTACATAAAAATTTATAAGTGAACTTAAAATATTTTAAGTTTTCGTGAACTTAATACTGAAGTGGAAGCTTTTTATTTTCTCTGGTGAAATTAGAAATGAATGGTGTTCTTTTGTAAAATTCAGAAGAGATTTCTTGAAATTTTTCATATTATATGAAACATTGAGCCTGCTAGTAGTATATTTATCTCTAAAAATTCTTTTTCTTTCATCTCTGACCTTTTTAATAGATATTCTGAGCGTTTGACGTTCTAGCATACCCTAAAATAATTAACACTTAACAAAATAATGCATAAAATATTTTTAATGAAATAATGAGATGTAGAATATTAATATAAAAATACGTCAAATACATTATTACACATTATTAGTACACATGCGCTTCACTTTCCGTCAATTCATCTTTATATTCATTGATGATATTGTCTGCTAATGTCCTTTTTATTCTGCCTGTGATTTCACTGTCTATTCTCACATTATTTTTACATAGATGGCAGTTTTGGCATATTGACAAGATATGATTAATGACATTATTGCAGGAGTATGCTTGTCTTCTCCTTCTTGTTCTCTTTAAAATGCTAATACCAGAACGATGGGAATAGGATCTATCAATAGGTATCATGCTACCAGAACTGTAAGCAAGGAGTTGTCCTCGATCATCAATAATTATTTTTAAGTTGGCATTCTCCTTTAGCACTATCATATCTGTTGTTCTAACTCTCGCATATCCACTTTGAGCAATTTTGAATGATTTCGATAGTCCAAAGAAATGTAACTTCTCGATGTCATGACAACGCATGCATACATTTCCAATAGTGTTACCGCTTGCACTCGTTTCATAGCTCAGGTATTTCTCCTTGTCAGCATTCAATACGACAATGATTTTATCATGTGCACATTCGTTCGTCGAATAATTCATCCTCACTTTTGTACAGATATGAATTGTGTGTTTATCCTTCCACTGCATAAAAAATACTGATTTAATGCATGCAGTAAACTAGGTAGTGTCGATAACCTGCCATAGAGTACCAGTGGGAAAGCCACGTCGTGTCCATGAACAAGCACAGAGTACGATTGGTAGAGCCGTAAGAATATTTCATGTCATTTTAAGATACGTAAAAAAGTTAAAAAAATACCATGTTAAAAAATTCAAGAAAGTATTTACGAATTGGGGAGGGGACTCTTTGAGGTTGGGAAATGGGTTTAGGAATGACATTATGAATGGAACTTTTTCAGAAAATATATAATAAAGCCATAAAAAAGTATTAAAAAAATGGAGTGGGGACTCTTTGGGGGCCCGGGGAGGGTGTTTGGGGGGCCCTTGGGGGCCGGTTGGCCCTTTGGGAGCCCGGGGGACCTTTGAGGACCAGGGGAGGGCCTTGGGGGGTCTGAGGAGGGCGTTTGGGGGATAACATTTCGAAATTTTTACTTTTTAGTTTCCTTTTTTTTGCGGCGTATCCCTGCGGCGCATCCTGCGGCGCTTTCCTGCGGTGCCTCCCCTGTGGCGCATCCCCCGCGGTGCTTTCCTGACCCGCGGCGCATCCCTGCGGCACATCCTGCGGCGCTTTCCTGGCCCACGGCGCATCCCGGCGGCACTTCTCTGGCCCGGGGGACCTTTGGGGGCCGGGGGAGGGTTTTTGGGGCACAGGGAGGGCCTTTGGAGGTCTGGGGGGCACTTGAGGACCGATTGGTCCTTTGGGAGCCCGGTGGACCTTTGGGGGCCAGGGGAGGGCCTTTGGGGGTCCGGGGGCCAGTTGGGAGCCTGGGGGACATTTGGGGACCGGTGGAGGGCCTTTGGGACCCCGTTGGTCTTTTGGGAGCTCGATGGGCCTTTGGGGGGCCCGGGGAGGGTCTTTGGGGGTCTGGGGTGGGCCTTTGGGGGCGCCGGTGGCCCTTTGGGAGCTTGGGGGACCTTTGAGGACAGGGGGCTTCCTTTGGGGTTGGGGTAGGGGGATCGGAACCCTTTGGGGTTGGGGTAGAGGACCTCACAACACTGTTCAAATGAAACTTGTGTATTATAACGACCACAGAGTTTCAACCTCAAATCCTCTTCCAAAATCTCTTCAAAAATCTTTCGCCGAAATAATTCCATAACCTGTCTAAAAAAGTTTCGCCAAAATTATCCCTAAACGTAATTCAGCGTGTTCCTTTTGTTTTTGACATCTCTGCGCTCATGCATTTCAAATTAATAAGAAACCTGATTCCCGCGCTAAAACAATTCATCGTTAAGATGTTTCATGGAGAATTGTTTTCATGGCGTTTGGTTATTAATATCCTTTGGAGTTCGACCAAAAGAGTTGTTTCCGAGGCAAAGACATTAATGACTTGGATCTATTCCTGGAGCAGTACCTGTCAGACATTACTAAACTATGCCCGGAAACAATTTGATTAATGACTGACAGCAAAGTGAGAAAAATACTGTTTTTCCATTCTCACTGACAAAAACCATGAAACATACATAAATTGCTGTTGACATCCATGAAAGTGAGAAAGTTCCTGTTTTTTCATTCTCACTGACAAAATCCATAAAACAGACAAAATTCCTGGTTTTTCAAGTGAGAAAATTCCTGTTTTTTCATTCTCAGTGAGAAAACCATAAACCACGTGGTTCTATGCCAATATATGGTGTTAAAAAAAGTTATAGGTGGCAGCAGGGGTGGGTGACACGAGTCGGACCCCCATCTCTACTAACGGTGTTCTAATTGGGCTTTATTAATGTTAAAACCCAAAAATGAGGTATCATTAGTATCGTTATCCGTCAATTAAGACAAGCCACAACACCAGTTTTATTCGCCTCTTTTACTAGCACTAAGTCGCTTAAGCGTTAAGTGTAAATTAAACCAAAATGTAGGCAAAGCTATGACTATGCTAACGTTGTCTGGGACAATTAATGTTAGTTTCTATAGCCTAAAGCTTACCACTCTTGTTTCAAAACTGTTTCAGCATGGAGTAATAAAGTAAAAATGACTTTTATTGTAACTGATTAAACAAAAAAGTGTCGCTGCGTTATTAGACACGTATGCTGGAATATATTCCATGGACTTCGTAAAATATCTTTTTTTTTGCGTTTTCTTTAAAAACCAATAAAATCTTCGAAGATTGGCGTCCCCCGAAAATTCTTGCGGTTTTACAGCCTAGTGTACCTACCTACCATGATGTACCTACCTAGATGGGCATCAGACAACCGTCGATGCATCATCAATATGTCATCTCATTGCAAACATCAACTCTGAAAGAAAAATAGGAGGCAAAGGCCAGAGGCTACCAAAAACGTGTAGCTATGCTATACGTTTTTGGAATAAATAAACATTTTATTTAAATATATTTTGAAAAACGCAGCGTTGTAATGACTGACATTCACTTGAGGAATAATGTAATTGGCGTGCAAAAATACGTAACAAAGATAAACCAATGTAGATGAAGCACTCTTTTTAATACGAAAGTACGGGACAGCAATCTCTGTTTCTCTTTATTCCAGCGATCAGAAGCTGAATTCTTCAATAAAGGCTATTTTCATTTCAGGGAAAATATACAACAAAAAACAATGTTTGGGCGTTTGCTGTTACTGTATGGGAAGTTTTGACACTAGCAAGGAATCAACCACTCAGACATATGACTGACTCAGAGGTGCTGCACCATAATATGTATATTATAGCATATATTATAGTGTTATGGTGTATATAATATATATATGTTGTATATTATAATATACATAGATTATATATATTATTATCTAAAAAACTTTGAGACAAAACACTCGGGTATTGTAACTTGGATAGTTCCAAACGTTGAATTAGTTCTTCTTCTGTCAATTTTTTCTTTGCAATTTTACTCTTAAGCTTGTTTCGCCGCCTCCCAGGCGTGCCACTCTGGGCGCTTATCCCCTCTATCCCCCCCTAGGCATGGCTCTCGCCACCTTTTAAATCATTAGTATATGAAACTAAACCCTCGTTGCATGAATTAACAATGAAAGTCCTCCCTAGTTCCCCGAGTAGATTATTTTGAATTATTCTTCCCCCTTCCTCCATAGCCATAATCATTGATTGACATAAAAAAATAATATAATTTTATTTGCAAGAAAATTAATACTGAATTAATAATATAAGTGAAGTAACTAATGAAGAAAAAAGAGGTCGTTAAAAATTTATTCACATGTCAGTGTTTAGCTGGAATATGATCAATTTGGACTATCCAGAGAAAGATCCTTTGCTCCCCCTAAACAACTCCTTTTACATCCTTTTCTGCAATGAAGGATTTATATTGTCTATCAACTAATCTCTTAATGCGGCACTTACATCTTCCATGTCAAAGTTCTTTCGAATTTCCTCTTTCAATTCCCCCAGTGTTGCCATGCAATCTGAATCAATCCCTTGGAACGCAGGCATTTCTCTGTATTGCTCCAAAACGATTCTCGACCTTAAGTACAGTTCAACAGCTTGGCTCAAGTTTTTCTTCGTCAGTGCAGTTTTTAACTTAGTAGGCAAGTCATATAGGTGCTGTAACTTCTTCAGAAGAGAGTGTGTTTCAGAAATACGAGCAACATTTTCGCGTTTTGGCTAAAAATAAAAACGATTCGAGAATACATTTTATTCATTTTTTTTGTTTTGTATCATTAAGTCAATTTCATCATTATTTGGCCATGCGTCTTGAAAACACGTCTGAAAATAGTGCTATGCAAAGCCGAAACCTTTAAATTTTTTGAATTCAAAGCAAAGAATAATTTTCCTCGGAAGAAATTTTAAATAATAAAAATGTTTATCTCCAAATGTTCGTGCATTTTAACATGTGGGGAGGAAGGGCCCACAGACGACATGGTAAGACAAGTCACCCTACACGGGACTTTTGCGTCCAGGACCACCCAAACAACTATTGAACAAGGTGACGAAACTTACAAAATGTTGGACCCTGACTGTTTTCATTCCCCGCCCACCTCTCATCCTTATTGATTTTAATGCAAATGCCCCAATGTCTTGCCGGGACTCTTGATCCTTTTCGCCCTTCATTAATGGAATAATTATCCTAAATTTTACCAGAAAAATATCCACTTCTTAGTCATTTCCTAAAAACTATCTGAAATCATCTTGGATCTTACAAAAACAAGCTTCTTCTCAATGTCACGTTTGTGCGGAAAAAATGTGCAGAATTTCATAGGGAAATAGGTTGAGCTTCTAAATGAAATTTTTTTATTCATGGGTAGCGCCCAATTTAAGCATTTACATTAAATTTACGTTCATTTTATCAATGAATCAAATTAATAAATTGTTAAATCAATATGAATTAATATGAATTTTAATTCAATTTTTCAATTTTAAATGAAATTAATTATCGCTTATCAATTTAAGTGCTAATCAATTAATTTTAATCATAGACTAATTTAAATTTCAAATCAAAATCATCGCAAAATAAATTCAATTATTTAATAACCAATTAAATTGCTTATTTAATCAAATTAATATTCAATCGAATTTGTTTGACGATGCAATAATATCAAAGGAGCAAAATCGCGCGTAATTTTAACCTATAAACAGCAAGGTTATATCTATCGTAAGGACTGGGATAACACTTTTACAATGTACAACTAAAGAAAACAATCTTTTTGAAAACTATGTTCCTAGGATAATTTGTAATTTACAATAATGCTTAATTACAATAACACGAATTACAATAAAAATCAAAGATCCCAGCATATTAAATCATTGTTCCAAATTTACTCAACGATTGAAGATTGGCCTCTTGAATTTCAATTCAAGCCTTCAAGATACAGATTTTGGCTTCTTATATCTCAATTAGAAATAGCCTCTTAAAATCCTCCATAACTTTAGAATTTAGCTCCTTAAATCTCAATTTCAGATTTTATTTTAGCCTCAAAGTTTCAAGTTTTTAGCCTTATAATTTTGGAAACAGAAACAACCAGCTGATTCAACCTCCTTCAGGGAGATAGGGAATCAGAGAACGCAAAGAGGGAAAATAATTTCAATACACTCTTTATTAAATATTAAACATTAAATTGAATATTAAATAATACTCGACTTTCAAAAGTAGGGTTGTATGTTTAAACAGAATTTGTCCACGCTAAAAAACCAGCCATGAAAGCAGGGTTTGGAATTTTACTTAATAGAAAAAGGAGAAATAAGAAAAAGTATACAAAAAAAATACAAGTTAGAATATAAAGTTGACATATAAAATTTGAAATTTTATATCATTGAAAAACAAAGCCTTCAAAAAAGGTTGTAATTTCGCATGATAGAGAAACACGACATGAAAATAAAATCGGCAGAAACAGATTTTGGAATTTTAAGTGAAAAACAATGAGGCATGGAAAAAGTATGGAATTTTACATGATAAAAGAAACTACTACTACTACTACTAGCAACTCACCGCAGCACCAAGCCGCCTGAGGCCAACACAGCTACGCACGCTCATCCTCCATCCCAATCTATTTAAAGCCTCCCTTTTTACACCCGCCCACGAAGTTCCCATTTCCTTTAAATCTTTCTTTATGACGTTCTCCCACCCCAGACGAGGACCACCTGCTTTCCGTTTAGCCCTAGTAAGTAAAGAAACAAGAAACGAAATAAAAGACTGGCATTTTATGTGACACCTAGTTGGAAGTTTAGCACAATAGAAAAAGAAAATTTCAAAGTTTGAAATTTTAAGTGAAAGAAAGATGAAGCATTAAAAAAGGAGTTTGAGACTTTTACGATAGAAAAACACCACACAACAGAAAGTATTTAAAAAACAGGACAGAAAAATAGGCATTGAAATAAAGTTTGAAAACTAAGTATGTTCAGGCGTGACATCATGACTGAGTAAAATTTCCTACATTAAATAAATAATTAATTAATTAAAGTTAGAGCAAAAGGTAAGGATCAATATGGAATTTTGGCAATTTGCCAATACTGAAGATTTGGATCTCGATCCAATTCAATCCTGGATTCCCCATCTCTAGTTCCAGGTCATTTTTGCCTGTTCAGCCACTTCGTTTTTATATATTGAATTAAAAATTCATTCCCTTTTTTGCTGAACTTTCCCATCATTTAATTTACCGAAAATACCAGGGCCCAGGTATAGTGACTGTAGTTTGATAATTTTCTCGTTTTTTTTCATTGTCTGCTGAAATTATTTTTATTTTACTAGCACAAACTTCTTGATATAAGCGTAGAAAATGTCTTTTCAGAAAGACTTGATTACATAACGTATTACCTGTAGACGACTGTTAATTTCCAATGAAAATGAGCTGAGATTTTCCATTCTAGCCATCAGGTTACTCATTCCTGTTTCCATTTGCTTAAAATCAGAAGTCATCTGAAAATACACAAAACAAAATGGAAAATAATCTAAACCATCAAATCGCATAGAATGAGGCAAGAAAGCAGAAACGAAGTACAATTTTTCATTTTTCTTTCACATTATTTGTCTTTTCTTTTATTTCTTTTTGTTTAAGCTGATTTGAGTGATAATACCGATACAAAACTAGCTGAGCAATGTTGAGCCAATCATTGAAGATAGCAACGATAGTGACGTGAAGAAACAAACCAAAGTTCCCCCTTATGAGACTGCGTGTACTTATCTTACTTATCTGCAAGTACTTAGTGCTGACTTGTTTCGGTTAAAAATCCTTCGAACTCAGCTGTACATACAGAAAGGGGACTAATTGGATAGCGACGTTCAGCTGGATGGCTGGCTCAGTCGAGTTGAAGGGTTGAAGAACATGAATTCGAAGGGAAAATCCCCTGAGCACCAGTTCATCTCAACGGGTCCAATAAACTGAGTTCCCTCATATGAAATATTTGTCCTTGAAGGCTTCCAAGTCTTTGCTTCAACGTGGCGTTCAGGATTCGGTGACATATTTGGCTCCAAGAGATTCTTTCCACAGTTTCCGGATCAAGGATCGACTAAGACCTTCCATCCTATCACCTTACATCTGTAGCGCAACCACCAATGGGTTCTAAGTCAAACTTAAAATGAGGACACCAGGTTTTCTTTTGACCGACGGCTTGTTTAATCCATGATGGAAGAACTTTTAGACACTGCTTTGATACAGTCTTGTCGGGGAATTGTCGAACGTACCTGACTGAAGCCTTCTGAACTTGATAACGCTTTACAAGGATGGGCGGGTTCAAGCTCTGCATCAAATGGTATCACTGCCGATGTGTTGGGATCATCTCACCTTCGACACATACTGAAAGCATTTATAGCAGAAAACCTCCAGGATTCGGGATTTTAAAGCCTTTGCCGGCCAAGTTTCATATCGGTAAAATAGCATGCACACAACCATTGCAGCGAAATTGGGTAGCATGATTGTTTTTGAATAATTTGATATTTGCTCCATAGGTATTCCTTCAGATTGAAGGTTGATGATAAATGAGCTTAAACCTTTTTTTTAAAGTTGCTATCTGTTAATGATCCCAGCAACAAGAAGGAAGTTACACCTTTGGTGGGTTCCCCATCTAGAAGGAAGGGTGTATGATCAACAACACTCGTTCTCATCACCTTTGTTTTTGTCTGGTTCATATATAGGCGATTGTATTTGTTCCTACTTGATCAAAAGTCAGGCATAAATTGTGCTCCTTGGGAAAATACAGCAGTAAGGCAGCTATCTGAACTCCTTGAAGCCGTTCATCTGCTTCGAGTGTACGAGTAATTACGAAGTAAAATATGGTTAGAGACAGAATTTCTTCTCACTTCCTGTTCAATACTGGAAATTAAAGACAATTTTCCATCCGTTAACTTGAGCCTGTGAATAGAAATAAGACGCCAAATTAGGTGGATTGTATCCACAAACAGAGGGGGGAGGGGATTTCTGACTTGAATCTTTTTTTAAGTTGTCCTGCAGTTTTCCGGTGTCCAACAGGAAACTAAGACTGAGGAAAAGGTAGTGTTTTTATACATTTTTTTTCCTTTACGATTCTGCCTATATTAATCAACCAATCAGAGTATTACTTTATAAATAAAATGGAATAACTGGAATAGTTGTTGGTGACGTCTCCATCATTATGAGACATGCTCAGTTTCGTCATTTTAAAACTTCAAAAATTCGAAAACCAGGAGCAGAGCTGACCCAAAAGCTTCGAAAAAAATATATAAAGTCTGTGCTAGATACGATTACAGCCATGGTCTTAGGTACACACAGGTCGAACCCTTGAAGGGTTATATTTCTCAAGGGGAGCAGAGTTTAGAAATTCAAAGAACTACCAATTTGGGCAACTTTTGTTCAAAGCTTTTAAGGAAATACATTCCCCTATTCCCTCGTTTGGACAAATCGTAGCTTTCATTTTAAATCTAGTTTACATGAAATTACAGAAAGTGAAGCAATGTTAGTTAAAGTCCATGGATAACATCTAAATGTCCTAATGGCAATTCATACTCCGCAGGTCGTGTCTTTAGCACCCTTCTTTAGAATTATTCTTTCAAAAATTTAAGTTTGACAGAGAAGGAAGAGACTGACTTTTTTTGTTGCATTAGTAGATATTGTTCTGGACGTGAAAGTAACTCTCCAAAAATATAAATCCGTAATGTAACTACCTGCTTAATAGTTTCAGTTGCTAGGATGAACTTGTTATAATTTTCATAGACCAAGGTCTGCATCTCTGAATCTAGTGAAGTGATATCTTTTCCAAGCATTGACTCTGTCTCCATTAGTTGCTTTAGCGAGAATCCCTAGAAAAATTAAAAATTAGCTATTTTTGATGATATTTGCATTGAGTCAAACTACAAGTTAAAAGAATTGCCATGTAGAATATCAGAATTACTGCTTTTAAATCCTTCCAATGAAATTGGAAAAATGAGTCCCACAGCGCTAGAATTGAGATTTCATTTTCTTCCTTTTAAGTTTTTAATCAATTTTGTCGCATTAAAGAAACTTGAAATTTGGCTTACACAAGAATGCTTTTTTTTTAAACCCTTCGAGATTGAGCCCACAATGAATCGATTGGTCTAGCATACAAATTGACAAAACGCGTCAAAACATTTCATAGATAAATATGGTCTATGTCGATAACAAGGCAACCTCAGTGCAATCAAAAAAATAAAAAAGCCGAAGAATACTCATGACAGAGCACCAATAAATCCAGTAACGCACATTCTGCCCATAAGAGTTCTAAAGCACCACGGCCTTTCTCAACCTAATTCACCCACATTTGGAGTATATATCTCTTTGGGTCCTTTTCATTTCCAAAAGGGCTGGTGAGTTGGAGTATGGAGAAGCAAATAATATTTGTTACTCCTTATTCCCGGTATTATATAGCACGCTATAGAGACACGGGATTATCAACTAGACACTACTTAGTTATTCCCGCATAATCGTAATAACTCACAAAATGTCAATATGAAATTTGTAATAATGCCAAAGTTCTTTGCTTTTTCATTTTTCAAATACACAGTAGAAGTTCGATATACAATAATGAAAAAGAACATCCTACCCCAGAGTAGAATCAGAAGTAATAAAAAAAAAAACAGTAATCCCCAGCCTTCAAGCATCTCATTTTGTTTCTTTGATGTTTAGAAATACATGATTGTAAAGAATGAACTTCCTTCTCCTCTTCTAGAATGGAAACATACTAATAGATATGTAGGCTATGTTTTTCTCCAAACGAGTACTCGTCATATTTTTTAGCTTAGAAACATACTTCCAATGAAGTTTTTGATAAAAGAATAATGATCGTAATGTCTTGAAGGCAAAGAAAATGGACCTATTTATAATTAATTTAAAAAACTTTTTCCGCAAAATAAGTTTTTCAAAGAAAAGTAAAGAGCTCCATTAAGCCAAAAATGAGCATTGGAATTGCAACGAGGATGACCATGATTTTTGGGTTGACTCATGACGGACAATGTCCACTGACTTGTGTGCAAAACAGGAGACTGAATTCGCTTGGACTTACAGGTGACCTAAGCCTAATAGGGACCGCCCGCCTAGAGTCTCAGGTGAACGACCCAATTTATAAGCTCAGACAGTTACGCTAGCAAACAATTAATTAAAAAATTTTTGACCGACATGTCGCCTGGACTTGCAGGCAAAAACGCAAGCTAAGTCTAATAGCGGGACCTGCCCGCCTAGAGTCCCAGGGAGGTAAGCCAATTTTTAGAGCCCATACAGTCAATTATGTTTAAAATTTATTTCAAAATTTGCAACCAGAACTCTGTTTGTTAATTCACAGATATTATATGAAAAAGTAAGTAGCAGGGGGTCACTATAGAAAAAGTAGTGAAAAATGACATTTGCTCAGAATGCTGGGGTGAGCTTAGGCAATGGATAGGTACCATTTGGAAGGTGGTTAGAGACGCGGGCACCCCCTCTCTGCCTATCCTGAAGAGAGAAGCTTGAATGCTAGTGGAGACCGAAAGAGTAGTTGTAGAAGGATTATTAGTTTTAGCAGACCAGCAGAGCTGGAAGTTTACTGTAAAGCAAATTTTTGATTTTGTTGGTTGGTTATTTTCTGTACAGCTAAGTTTTTCCAAATTTAGCATTACAAAAACACCATGTGTTTTTGTTCTGGTCAATAAAAAATGGCCAGGTTGTTTGTTTGATCTTTTGTTTATATTTTACGATAAGTGTTTTTATGGATTTTTTTAAGTTTAAGATGGGCTTCTAGTAGCGTTCAGTAGCGTTTAAAGCTGAAATTTAAGAAAACCCACAGCTTGTCAGGTACCTATAACGTTGATAGACTCCGGGATGAGAACTTGAGAAGAAAATTCTAGGAACAGTTGGTCATTAAACAGGAGAGTTGAAAATTAGACAAAGTAAAAAGTGGATGGAATGATTTTGAGATAATAGTTTGCGAAGTATTTGCGGCAGAAAATAGTCTCTGCGCGTTGACTTTAAAGCTATATTTCACGTCGTAAACTGATTTATTAGCCCCATGAGCTAAATTAATGGAATCAATTTTTAATTATTAACATTTTTGTTCGTATGTTCGGTTGTACTATAGCCTAATGTCTTAACATTTCTGCGAAAGCAAGTTAGAAAAGAAGCTCGAAGTGCTTATGGAAAGGATTTAGGCCAGATAGAAGAGAGACGGGGTGTGCATAAGAAGTTTCTGAACTATAGATCTTACAAGAACAAAATGAAAGTAAAAGCGAGCAAAAAGAATATTAAAGTATTAATTAAGGGCATATGAAAAGCATGCTATTCATATAATTACTTTGGGGTCTGGAAGATGCACCCACACAGTACAGTAGTAAGAAAATATACTGACATGTTAAGAAATTCAGAGGAAGTACTTAGTCCAGGCTACTCCAAGTTGAATATTGGAACAGGCCACAGGTACTGACAAAGAGAGCGTTAAGAAGAGATGGGTAAAAAAAACTTGGGAGCGAGGTAAACCATGATAAAGTTGCAAGAAACTATCTATAAGAAAAAAATAAAATCTTTGGTATTTTTGAAGCAGATGAACATTCATTTAGTAGAGAGGAGTAGAAATGATGCTAAAAGGGTTGAAACACAGTAAGACTTAAAGCAGGTAAAAGAACAAATACAGTAAGTAAAATATCTCACAAATGGTGTTTAATTTCCATCATAGTTGGTTTAATGGTTTCAATGTTATTAATCGTAGTCTAAGAACTGGTAAAGACTACCAATTTAAAAATCTCCCAAAGTTAAACAAAATAGTAATTTTCGTCATAAACTATCAATAATATGTCTCATTTTGGTGAGATTAAAAGTTATACAAGAGCCAAGTTAAATTTGCTTTCAATATATTAAAAAAAATAAATAATTTAAGATGTTTGAATTTAAATAATGTATAATAGTAATGTAGTGCTGGAAACAAGGAACTGAGCAACCGGCCTATACTCTCAATTTGGGGGGGGGGGGGGGTAGATTTTACTAAAAAGTTAAACACATTTTTGCTTGAGATTTTAAACTTGTCATTATTTCAATAGCCTACTGTCTCCAAAACAATTGCAATACATACATTAGTTCAAAATAAGTCTTACACTTGCACAAATGGATCTCTGGAAACATCAAATATATATGAATTGATTTGTTTCTCAAAACCATCAAAATTAATCTTTTTCAAGATAACACTCGCTATGTCTAAAATGAATGACGATTTCACATTTGAGACTATATTTTGAGGGGGGAGGGGGTATACCCATAACTCCTTGCAAGCTTTACTGCTGCTCATTGCTTTCATGTGAAAACACTTTTTATGCTAGTATAATGAGCACTGTTATAACACCAGAGAGGGTTCACGAGCCAAAAATATTTGAAGGAGGGTGGAGCCAAAGAATTTTGTCAACAAACTGGTAACTTTTACCGACAGATTTGTAAAAATTACAATTGAATTTACTTGATTTTTTATGCCTGAGACTAATCTTCAATCATTGATATTACACCATTAATTTCCAGCCTGTTAACCAAACAAAAAAGAATCAAGCCAGTAAAATAGCGACGCTTTGCGCCGCCATTCCCCCGACACACTTTTCTTTGTTTACTGGTTGGAAACTTGGGGGCATACATGACGCTCCTGATTCTGGGCTGGGCCATACGACTTCTGATTCTTGCTCGTACATTGGGAAACGGTATCCCTAAGCTAAATGTATGCTGCAAGGCAAAAGGGTGTCTGTAAACACTATTTTTAGAAGGAGGAAGTGATCTTGCAAAAAAAAAAAAAAATCCAAAGGAAAGCAAGGGTTTGAAAAGATTTTATTCCCAGAAAAGTATATTTTACACCAAAAATATCACAAATATTTCCCAAACTTTTAAGTATTCTTAGCCTGTCACGAGGTAGGAGGGAAGAGTCATATACCTGATATGCCCCATCCCTCGATTTTACAGGAGCCCAGGCAAAGAAACTTCAGTTCCTAAGTCCCATAACAGAACATATTTTCCCTGATCAAAACTACTTAATCGTTACACAATTTCCTGCTATAGAGCCTTGCGGGGGGGGGGGGGGTATTTGATTTTTGCTAAACATTTTTTTTTTTGTTGTATTGATAAAACCTTATTTTACCAACAAATATTTAGGTTATCTGGAAAATAATCTATTCAAAGAGTTATAAAACTGAAAACTAAGTTACATACCTTTGTTAAATTTTCTACATACGACTGGGGCTGAAAATGTTTCGAATCAATATCCAAGGAATTCTGTTCTGATTCAGAGGAAGTGAACTGTTCTGCTGGTAAAGATCTCATGTTTGTACTCTTTTCTGTCATTTGTTATTGTTTTCTACAAAAAAAAGTCCACTATGATTTTTTTTATAATATTTAGAATTAGCAAACAAAGCAAGCAAACAACAAGTCAAAAATTCCCATTAAATTCAGTAGCTGAAGATTGACATTCAACTGCTTCTTTGAATCCAAGGATTTTTTTTTTCATAAGTCTTTGTCTATTCACTTTTTTTTATGTGATAATATTTTTTATTCTTGCTCTTAAAATTTGAAAAGAACTACTGTATTTAGTTAGACAGCATCTCTTAAAATTTAAAAAGAACTACTGTACTTAATTAGACAGTATCTCTTGCAACTTTGATGAGAAACATGTGACAAAAGGGAGAGGTAAAAAATAACTATGTTGCTAAGGCAGGGGAGAGATCTGCAGCTACCCTTAGTTGGCTTTGCTGACAGGTGTTGCAGGAGCAAAACTTTGGTTTTGTCTCTTCTGCTTCATTCGAACGCTGAAGTTGTTGCCCCCCTCAAAGCACTAAAAATGGAATGTCTCAAGAAGAACTTTTTATTAACCAAAAAAAAGATAACAATTTTATAATAGATGGTCTCAGAACATGCTGTATTCCTAAAACCACTTCTATTCTCTATTTCCTGACACCTGATCAATTTTGTTAGTTTTGATATGCACCATGTATAAAAGCTAATGCTCTATTGAAAGTGCAGCATATTTTACCTTCATGAAGCTGTAAAATTTTGAATTTTCCTTTTTTATTTTTTTTCACCAGTACTCGTTCAAGAGTACTTAGCTGTCGCAAAAGACATTTCCATCGCCAAGTAATCATGTCAACTAGTGATTGTAGAATTTAGGGAGAGGCTCATTCAAACGGAAACCAAGAGTTCCAGTACCATTTTACAAGCCAAAGTGATTAGAAGGCAAACAAGCCCAACGCGGCATTTGAACTCATGTGCTGAGGATACTGTAGACAAATTTGGACAAGATATGCAAAGATAGCCCTTAATTATGATCATTTTAGCAAAAAGGCACTAGCAAGGTTGTATACTGCTTTCAGTGACTATTCAATTCATTTTAAGTCTGGCCTGTACATACTAAATAGACCAGATGATCTTAAGGAAGTTAGTATAATTTCGTTCAATATAAGCTTATACTAAATCTACCATTTTTGTATAGAAACAGAAGGATAGCATCAAGGTATGGTGCTACTGATACAGTACTGTTATTTTGTGCAAACAGCAGAGTGAGAGGCTTGTCCAGAAAACAGCCTTCAGCTGTGTCTCTTTTCACCTTTTGTAAAAAAAATTTGAGTTTTGTTGCTCAGTAGTCAATTTTGTGTTTCTGGTTGTTTATTTCCTTTTTCTCTGTATTCCTGTTTCTCTTTTTCTCTGCTCGTTTTTAACCTATGTATGTGTGAAAATCAATCAATCATCATTACATTGTACCTATACCACCTAATGTAATATATGCTGTTGTTTCTAAAATTGCAGCATATACAAGCAATGACATAACTAGCATGGGTCCTAATCAAGGTGGACTCTAAAAATGGCACCCCCTCTGAGTGCAAAGAATAACCACACCCCTTCCTTGCTTTACACCAGACTATTTTGGAAATTAATGGGCATAACATTAACACTAATTGACTGCATAATTTTTATTTTTTTAGGTGAGCATGATACTTACAAAAGAGTGATGATTATTACATAAAGAATAAACGATTGGAATATGTCCATGATGCTATGGGATGAAAATAAATTAATAATGTAAACTCAAGGTTTGGGAGTCAATATGTGGTTTGGAGGTGTATTCTCTATTGTCAGCCTTGGCTCCTACTGGTGTATTCTTCTCTTTTGTTAGTTGGGATTGGATGGATCAATGAGTGGATGAGGAGGGATTGGTACTAGTGCATAGTGCATGGGATGTAGGAAGGTAAGTATTTGGTGGGGTTGGGTGTGTGTGAACTGGTGTGTCCAATAGAGTGTGGGATTTGAAGTGTAAGTGGTTGTTAAGTATATATTTGGGAGGTGTTTTTAAATCCCGGATTCTTTCAGTGTATCGAGTTTTCAGTAGAGCCAAGGCTAACAATAGAGAGTATGCCCTAGAAAGAGGCACAGTTATTGGACCTTTCAATCATGCTGAATAAAATTGTTATCTAAAAATTTTGATCAGATGTCTTAGGGGAAAAAAGGGACAGGGAGCTAGCTGCCCTCCAACCTTTTTGTGTCTTAAAAAGGGGATTAGAAGTTTTAATTTCTGTTTGCATGAGCCTTTTTCCAATCTTTTCAAACCATTGGTCCAATACAAACACCCCTCAAAAAGAAGAAAAAGAAAACAACATCCATCCATAATGTTTCTTCTGACAAAAAATGAAAAATTCCAAATTATTGTAGATAGGAGCTTGAAACTTCTATAGTAAGGTACTCTGAATTTGTTGAATCTAACAGTGCTATTTTCATTAAAACCCTTTGACTTTTTGGGAGTGTTTACCCCTTTTTTCAAAAACCAGGCAAATTTTTTCAGGCCTGTACCATTTGATGGGAAACATTAAATTAATAAATTTTATAAATTTGGAATTAGCATAAAAAGCCAATTCTTTTGATGTGTTAGTGTTATAAATTTTTTTTAACAGTTTTGGTTACCACTGGACCAAGTTGCTCCTTACTTATAGTTGGTTACCACAAACTGTTTGATTATTCACATTTTCTGGGTATTAGTTACCCAGCAATGCCTGACATGTAAGTTAAAATCCTAAGATTTCAAATACTTTTCAATTCAAAATACAATCTTTACCTTACATGCAGGGAAAATTTTCTGAGGGAAAATTGCCAGGTGAAGGGGAATTCTCCATAGGAGGAGTTTCCTGCAGAGGTATACTTTTAAATTAAAAAATACAATCCTCACTAATACGCCGGGAGGGGGGGGGTCCACGTGAGAGGATTTTCTGTGGAGGGAATTTCCTGCAGGAATTTTTAAGGTGAAGATTTTGATTATTTCTTTAAGCCTATGTTTGTTTACCCAAAGAAATCAAGATCTTTAGAGTCTTCCAGTTTAAATCTGAAACTATTGATTCAGTTTCTGGAAAAAGCAGTTTTGAAACTAAGAAATTGACCACAAGTCATCAATTCAAACTGTGTACTGATTGTTTATTTAAACCTAATTTTATCAACCCTCAAAAATCAAGGTTCATGAGCCTTGTAGTTTAAATTTGAGACTGATGGTCCAGTTTGTTAAATTAGAAACTGCAAGTCACAAATTTATAAGGCCTTATACTGGCTAGTTGCAAAAAAAAAAAAAAAAAAACAATTAAAAACACAGGTACTTAAACATTGATAAAACTCCCGTTTTCATGATCCATTTCTTTCAATGAACTATTCAGTCCCAGATTATAAATTAAAAAAAGTAATACTAGAAAGTTTAATCCAAATCATGGGTGTAAAACTTTGTAGGTTATTTAGACATGCTAAATGACCTATGTTATTTAGCACCCCATGTTATTCAGCACAATAAAAAATATTAGCAAAAAAAACTTTCTACTAGCAGACTGGACTTGCTTTCTAAGTTTGGCCAATTCTTGTCTGCTTGTAAATAATGGTATGGCATCTTCCCACTAGCCATGAATAATGAAATAAAAAAAGAAAGATAAGCTTGTTTTGCTTTTCAATTTGTAAATAAATGCCTAGGCAAGGGGGGAGGGGGATAAACATATACAAGATTCCATAACTGGGGTAGAGGCATGGTAAATATGTAAATTGATGCTATTTTTATGCTCTTTCCAAATATGATACTAGATGATTCTCAAAGAAATATAGATAGTAGTGTAAATAGCCCTGTGTCTTCTAATGTTGAAATAAGTACTATTGATGAATCAAGTGAATCTTTTTACAGTGCGAGATCAGTAAGCTGTATTCTTTCCGAGCAGACTGTTTTCATGAGTGATGTTTCAAACCACAGCAGCATAGAGTCTGGGGAATGTAATGATCTGGATAATAGCCCGAATAAAAGTTGCACGCATTGGATGAACAATGGTCTGAAAGTTGTTTTCAGTAACGTAGATTGTTTAACGTCAAAGCTCCATGAGATAAAATATGCCGTTTCGACGGAAAAAGCAGACGTTTACGCTTTCTGCGAGATTAAACCTAAATGGACCAACACTCCTCTTGGAGATACCCAGATCCAGATACCCGACTATACCTTGGTCACCAACTTATCTAAAGAAAGAGGAAGAGGAATAGCCGTGTACATCCGAAGCTCTCTGAAGGTAGGAAGCATAGATATTAATTCAGATTATTAACCATATATTGAACAAGTGTGGATATCTGTCCTCCTGCCTTGTAGGCCATTTTACATTGGTTGCATGTATAGAAGCCCCAGTTCCCCTAGCCTTGAATCCTCTTTACTTGCTATGAGTACTTCAATTGATATTAAAATGAAGCTATGAGGAAACATAATTATTGTTGGTGATTTCAATCTCCCAAATATTCAATGGGTCAACGGATTCGGTTTTTCTGAAAATAGTTTAATAAGACCATTCCTGGAGTACCTATTTAATCATTCTTTGTACCAGGCAGTTAACTTCCCGACAAGATATAGAAATAGCCAGAACCCTTCGCTACTTGATCTACTACTAGCAAAAGACCAAGAGTCTATAATAAGCATCGCGCCCCTACCACCATTTGGAGCTAGTGACCACATTGTCATAAGTTGCAGTTTTAAACTGTATCCCCAAAGAATAGAATTTGCAAAAAACGTGCACACTGATTACAGTCTAATTTGTCAGGAACTGACTCAATGTGATTGGTCTTTCATTGAGAATACAGATGTGGAAGAGTCATGGACAACTACGAAAAGAAAATTACTGAAGGCTATTGAAGATCACTCTTCTACAAAATGGAAAAGGAAACCAAACACCCTCCCGTATATTACAAAAGAAATAAAAATGGCTAGGAACAGAAAAAAGAAATACTGGAAGCTGTACACAAAGAATCAAAGCCAGGCTGACTATTACACAAAATGTAAGCAGGCGCGTAACCAGCTTAGAAGTCTCTCTAGAAATATCACCAAGAAATATGAGGAATCAGTGGCAGCTGCAACAAAAACTAACCCTAAGAAATTTTGGAGGTATGTGTCATCGGGTAAGCCTGGAAGGCATTCTGTCACTCAACTTGTACAAGACGGATCTAAAATCTGCGACCCAAGGGAGATAGCTAGTGCATTAAATAAGCAGTTTATTTCTGTATTCACAGTTGCAGATAATGCCCCACTTCCAGACCCCCCACAGTACAAAATTCAAAAAAGTATGCCGCCCATCAATATTACTAAAGTAAATGTAGAGACTCGACTAAAGAAGATTAACCCAAATAAATCAACAGGACCTGACAGAGTGCCCCCTCGGCTCTTAAAGGAGACGTATGCAGTACTATCACATCCTCTCACCCTACTATTCCAAAAGTCCCTAAATACTAAATCTATTCCACAAGACTGGAAGGAAGCTTACATTACACCTGTTCATAAAGGAAGCACCAGAGATGAAGTCAGTAACTATTAACCAATTAGTCTCACCTTGGGAGTGGGAAAACTTCTTGAAGGCATAGTTAACTCAGCCATTATTGAACACCTAAATGCGAACAAGCTACTATCTCCTAGCCAGCATGGCTTCCGCCCCAGTCGATCAGTTGATACTAACTGATTGATGCTTACGAACATGTCACAGAACTTATGGACACGGGATCCCCAGTTGATATGATATTATTAGACTTAGCGAAAGCGTTTGATAAAGTATGTCATAGGAGGCTAAATTCTAAACTCCACGCAATAGGCCTCCACGATGAAGTCATAAATTGGACAATGCAATTTCTTACCAACAGGAAGCAGGTGGTAAGAGTATTTGGGGATGGTGGATCAATTTTCTTCTCTGAATCAGCAGATGTAGAAAGCGGAGTACCCCAAGGCACGGTTTTGGGCCCAACTCTATTCAACATCTATATTAATGATGCATCTTCAATCATAAAGAATAAGATATGCTTATATGCTGATGATTCCAAAATAATCGGTCCGATTTATGACCCCCAAAGTACCAAAGACATCCAAGCAGATCTCGACACACTCTCAACGTGGGCAAAAACCTGGCGACTAGAATTTAATATCCAGAAATACAAGGTCATACACTTTGGAGCAAAAAACCCTCTCAGCCAGTATTTTATGGAATCCAATTGTGGTTCTAAACAGCCACTTACAACCAGTCACTGCGAAAAAGATCTGGGAGTCTTGGTTGATAACAAGCTCAAATTCAACTTACACATGCAGTCTGCAGTAGCCAAAGCCAACCAAACTCTCGGTATAATAAAGAGAACATTCTGCGGTAGAACTCCAGCAGTGGTTACTAAGCTCCTAAATGGCCTGATCCAACCAAAATTAGAATTTGGGATGTCCATTGCCACGCCAGTTAACAAGCTTGACCAATCGATTATGGAATCGGTGCAGCGGAGAGCAACGAAATGCATAAGGAGTTTTCAAAATTTGCCATATTCTGCAGACTTCAGAGGCTCAAAATACCATCTCTCACATACCGACGTAAGAGAGGAGATGTATTGATGACATTCAAATTGATCTGCAACCACGATATCATCCCTGACTTATTCCAGTTAGATAGTTTGTCAAGAACAAGAGGGCACCCCCTAAAGCTCTACTGGAAACGCGCTAATACCAGGCTGCAAAACAAATTTTTCTCCAACCGTGTGGTTGGCTTATGGAATTCCCTTAGCCAGAATGCAGTCATTTCCCCTAATACTGAAGCCTTCAAGTCAGCTGTTGACAGAGATTGGTGCAGAAAGCCATGGCGCACAGTTTGGGATGCGCCCGATGAGCTGAGCCACCATCATCATTGACCGGTGTCTACAGGATTCGTCCTTATCGCTGGCTAGTGCGATTTAAGGTAATTTAAGGTAATATAGAATTTTGCAAAAACAAAAAAAAACAATTAAACAAAAGAATTCTTACTTTATAATATGCAGCCTGTTTTATCAATCAGATTATCATGTTTACTTTCACTATTATTGACATTTATAAATCATTTTAAATTAATATTTGATACCCAACAGATCTAAATTCTTTTACAATCAGATATAATTCTAATGGATTTGACAGGTCAAAAAACACTCCACAAAAAAAAAAGCATTGCTGAATATTGTCCAAAATGGCAGTACGGAAAGATATACTAATTGTCAAGTTTATTGAATATGATTGTTCTTTGTCAATACCTGTTGAATGTAAGAGTTAAAAAGAATTAATTATAATTCTTTGGTATGGTATGTTTTTAACCACGTTTCTTAGCCTGTTTCTTGTGCCAAAAATAAGGAATTAGGTCTCACTTTTGAGTCCATTAAAGGGCTGGAATTTGCATTTGCAGGTGAAGTAAAGAGATAGTAAATGAAAATAGGCCAGGCTTAGCCTATCCTACCTCAGCTTGAGCAAACTCTTCTATTTTCTCTAAGCTGGGATAGGTTGGGGTACTTGTTTGTTATTGGAAACACATTCAAGAATTATGCTTAGGTTACATCTCAGGAAACAAGTTTTATAGCTGCAGAAACAAGTGATGGATGATACAATGCATTGCACTAAGACAGAATACATTGGGCTTGTATAATTTGGGCTATTTATTTGCACATTAGGGGTGGGGTTAGGTTATGTTAGGATGAGATAGGTTTACCTTAATTCACACTTTGGAGCAATATTAAGATCCATACAGGATCTACTTTGCTCTGAGCCAAGGATGGCAATATAATGTAATGTAACTGTGTTAATGGCCCAGTGACATGGAATAAGAGAGATTTGCTGGAGAGATACAATTTAAGCCCACTTGGTAACAGCCACCACAAAGTAGGTGTGATCCATAAGAACCATTCTCCAGTGGTTTAGAGTTGACTCTACTTCACAACAGCAACTTTAAATAGAGTGTGCAAGATGGTTGAGAATAATTTTGTTTCTATGATTTCGTTTTTAAAGTATTATTTTATCATCATGTTTTGTTATATTTCATTAGAATTAACCTAACTTCACTTTTTGGGTGTGTTTCCAATAACTGGCAAGTAGCTAGGTTGGCTTTTGGTTGCTATCTTTTAAGTCAGGGAGCCATCTTCAACTGACCATTATTCTGTAAATTGCAAAGAGAAAAACACAAGCCATTGCTGTCTCTAGGCCAGGTACAACAAACAATTTACAGATTAAAATTCAAATTTAAAGTTCTGTTTTCTCTGGAAACACAGGTCTTAGAGTGGCATTTCTATAGAAGACTCTTTTGATGCATTTTGTTGGCAAATCTGCTAGACATTTGATGCATAATATTGGCACATTGGATCCAAAAGACAAAGAGGAATCAAAGCAGGAAAAGTTCTAAGACATAAACAAGTGAAAATTGTTTAATTTAGTTTTTTAGAATGATAAGCTTGTAATGGAAGTACTAGCCAAAAACCAGTGCTTATACTTAATGGCTAAAATATTCAAGCCAACCTAATCATACACTAGGGCTATAGAGAAAATTTAGAGTAATCTAAAAATGAAATAATCCATGTTGTAGGTAGTATAACAGATTTTACAGAGATTTAAAGTACTGAGGACAATAAAAATGTAAATCTGATCATATAAATTGGTTAAGTGAAAACTTGTAAAAAACATACAAACACGCTAATCAATCCATTTGTTCATGCTCTTTCTAAATATAATAATTTATTAACCTGTAAATGCCCCCTCCCTACCTGATGGCCCCACATAAAGCCCAAAAAATATTTCAAACTAAAACAATGAATTTTTTACTTTAGAATACCCATAATGTTTCTACTAATCAGATTATAATGTTTCCATCCACTATTTTCCACTTTTTAAAACCATTTCAAATAATATTTCAATAAATTATGCACTGGATGATACACAGAGAAGATAACTAGTTCAACCTAAGAACTATAAAGTATGTCTAGATTCATGTAATGGGGAAATGCACTATTAGCAGGGCCATCACATATGGGGAGTGGGGGCAAGGGTGTCCCAAGGGAGGAGAAGGGAGGGGTGTGCTGCCCCTCCAACAGTTTTGGCATTTGGTAAAATTTTTGCTGAAGGCAAAAATTTACCTTAAAATTACCTTAAATCGCATTGTCCAGCAAAATAAGGAAAGATCCTGTAGAGTCGCTGGTCAGTGACGATGGGGAGTCACTGGTTCGGCGGCGTCCCACTCTGTTTTCCATGGTTTGGTGAACCAATTCTTATCAATGGCAATCTTGAATGCATTGACAGAGGGAGCAGTGACAGCTGCACTGGAAAGACTGTTCCAGGGGCCCATCACTTTATTGGAAAAGTAGTGGTTGCAGAGTCTGCTGTGAGCTCTCTTCCTGAGCAGCTTCTTACTATGCCCTCTTGTCCTGAATGATTTGTCAAGTTGTAAAGGACTCTGAGAAGAGGAATCAGCATGCAGTAGCTTGTAAGCCATAATGACATTGCCCCTCTACCATCTGTAGACGAGTGTTGGGAGCTGTAGTTTGTTCAGGCGGGATGGATAGTCAAGGTTCTTGCATCCATCAATAGCTTTGGTTGCGCGCCTTTGAACAGACTCTATTTTCTCTTGGTCACTCTTATTCAGAGGCGTGGCAACACACATCCCAAACTCCAGCAATGGTCACACAAGACCCTTGTACAGCTCCATCATGACTTTAGATGATCTGCTGTGTACTGTATGCTTAATTATTCCAAGGGTCTGAGATGCTTTGGCAACCGCTGTTTGGGTGTGTTTGTTGAATTTTAACTCTTCATCGACGACTATTCCCAAATCTCTTTCAGCTACTGAGGAACCAATTGATTGTCTAGAGCCATCCCCCCCACTCATATGGTACTGCCACTTCTCATTCTTTTTCCCGAAATATACTGCCTTGCACTTCTGGATGTTAAACTCAAGCTTCCATTGGCGGGCCCAAAGGGAAAGTGCATCCAGGTCTTCCTGTATGGTGGCTCTAGTCGGTGATAACTCCGAGGGCCCAATAAGCTTTGAATCATTGGCATAGAAGCTCATCTTATTTTTTACAGCCCGTGGAGCATCATTAATGTAAATATTGAAAAGTGTTGGGCCCAAGATCATTCCCTGGGGCACGCCACTATCAGCTCCAGCAACTTCTGAGAAAAACTCTTGCTAATTATCCCCAAACACTATAACTCTCTGCTTTCTTCCTGAGAAGAACTGCATCACCCATTCAACAGCCTCCACATGTATCCCGGTTGCTAAAAAGTTTAGCCTTCAAACGACGATGGCAAACTTTGTCAAAAGCCTTCGCAAAGTCTAATAGAATCATATCAACAGGGATATCCTGGTCTAGCAGTTTAGTGACCCATTCATATGCGTCAATAAGATATGTCTTAACCGAGTATCCAGATCTGAATCCATGTCGGCTATTGGGAAATAGTTTGTTTTGAATTAGGTCTCTCATAACAGCAGTGTTTGCAATTCCTTTAAGGATTCTACTGACTGTCAAGGTGATGCTAATTGGTCGGTAATTGGCAGCACAGTTCCTGCTTCCACCCTTGTGAACAGGTGTAATATTTGCATTTCTCCAATCTTGAGAGACTTGTTTCATGTCACGAGACTTCTGGAACAGTTTAGCTAGGGGGAGGGTAAGCTCTGCATGAGCCTCTTTTAAAGTTCAAGAGTGTACCCCATCAGGGTCAACTAACTTATTTGGGTTCAATCTTTTGAGCTGAGATTCAACATCCAAAGTGCTGATAGTAATAATTTGCATCCGTTTCTGAATATCATATTCAGGAATTTTTGGCAAGAGGTCATTATCTGGAGGTGTAAAAACTGACTTGAACTGCTGGTTCAGAGCTTCAGCTATATTTCCAGGGTTGCTTATGGTATTCCCATTAACTGAGAGTTTGGTTACTGCATGTCTTCCAGACTTTTGAGTTGAGACATATTTCCAAAATTTTTTCGGATTTGTTTTTGATGCTGAAGCTAAAGACTCCTCATACTTGCTAGTAACTTCTCTTGTAAGGCAGCAGACTTTGTTTTGTATTTGTTTGAATTTGTCATGATTTGCCTGCTTTGGGACGTCCTTGTACCTTCTCCAGAACTTCTTTTTCTTCTGGACTGCTAGTTTGATTTCTTGTGTGATGAAAGGGAGCGTTCTTGGTCTTCGTTTCCAAGTGGTTGTCGTGTGTTTTGCAATTGTCTCACTGAGGACCCTTTTCATCTCAAGCCAAGCTCCCTGTACATTATTCTTTTCGACAAAAGACCAATCTTGGTTAGCCAAATCTTCCCTGACCTTGTTGTAATTTGTAAAAACATGTTTTCTAAAATTATTTGTCTGAGGGTACAACTTTAGTCGACAAGTTATGGCTATATGGTCGCTTGGGCCAAAAGGTGGCTCTGAGTCTATGCTTTGGATTGCCTCCTCATCTTTGACAAATAGGAGATCTAAGAGAGATGGGTTCTGGCCCTCTCTGTACCTAGTCAGCAAATTGATTGTCTGGTACAATGAATGTTCTTGCAGGCATTCGAGGAGTGTGCCAATCTGGTCATTGTTATCTCCTGTAGCAGCATAACCACTAATCAATTGGATCTGAGGCAGGTTGAAGTCTCCAACAATTACAATACTATGGCAAGGACGACTCATCACCAAACTTATAGAATTTGCAATCGTGAGGTGAGAACTTTTCTGACAGGGAGAGCTTGGGCTTCTATAAATACAACCTATAATTAAGGGGTGACCCTTTACCTCAATTTTTATCTGGACCTGCTCCACCCACAGCTCATACTGAGAACCAAGATTAAGGTCTCCTACCTTCAGTGATGATTTGATGTACAGGACAATTCCTCTTCCTTCTGGTTTTCACAGATTTGAGATTATTCTGAATTCGGTAATCTGGATTTGTAAATCAGTCAGTGGCACTGAAGTATACTTTGGTTTAACTTCAGTGAAGGCAAACACACACACTTCAGGTCTTGCCGAAACTACAGCTTTTATTTCATTCTTTTTTGTGGTTATGCAATCCACGTTACTGTAAAGCATTAATAGTCCATCTTCATTTTCAATATGGGCATCACCAATATCACTAAATTCCGACTCACAAGATTCGAAAGTGGAACTATCCAAAGGTTCTCCGCTATGAGTACTTGATAATGCACTTGCAAATGATTCATCATTATTGATCTCAAATGTGGGGCTTGCATTTGAATCACTCACACTAAAGTTTCTATGTACAGTACTATTTACATTGTTTTGACATTTAGCAAAATTCTTGATTCCTGCAGAAAATTTGGCATAAATCAGGTATCAATTTGGTAAAATTTACAAAGATAGCCCCCCAATAAAATGAGTCTCAGGACACCCCTGGGTGAGGGCACTCCCCCAATACTTTTTTTCACTTGGTAAAAAAAAGCAGTTGGTAAAATTATGGTGTATTGCACTATAATTTTTCTAACACCACTGAAATTCTTTGTTCAGTTTAATGAAGATCACAAAAATACTGACATGTCATCTAGCCTACAGAAATTTTGAACTTGATTGGTAAATGCAGCAGTTTTAACAACTCCTGCCATGATTTTATAGATGGTGCCACAATTTTCTATTTGATATGAATAGCAAAATAGTGACATGATATATAATGAAATCTGGGTAAATTTTCATCAAATCATATTATTGACTTAGAATAAAGTTAATATACCACTTAAAACTTAAATTACCTTAAATCACAGCTTGGAGTGAAATTAAGGACTTGATGCATTTTTTATCTTTCCAAACAAAGTAATCATTTTTGTGTATGAAAATGAATGAATTTTTTGAATTTTATTGAAATGAATTCATTGAAATTCATTGAAATGAATGAATTCATTGAAATGAATTTTACCCCCACCCCTATATATACCAATTCAGGGTATATATTTGCACATTAGGGGGGGGGCAAATTTTATTTCTGATGTAAATGGAGGGTAAGTTTAAACTTTACCCCCACCCCCCTAATGTGCAAATATATAGGCCTACCCTGAATTGGTATATAGGGGTGGGGGTAAAATTCATTTCCAACAAAAATGATTATTATATTTGGAAATAGCATAAAAAAGGCATTGAGTGGTATATTCACTTTATTTGTAAGTCAATAATATGATTTGGTAAAAATTTACTGAAATCTGAATCATGGTTGGTAAATGCAGCAGTTTTACCAACCTCTGCAGTGATTTTACATAGCCTATTGTATTCAAAATGGATATTATTCTAATTATTGGAAAAAAACCAGTTAGGCTAGTAAAACTGACTAGCCATTTGGTAAAATCTCTCCCCCCCCCCCTTTTAAAAAAATTGGCTAGTAACAACCCTGACTATTAGGGCTATGTATAGAGGTTCTGTGGGGCAAATGAAATAATTATTAGGCTATATTTTGAATATCTATGTCAATAACGGCGTCTTGTATATATTTACCAAGAAACTTAATAATAACACTGAGAATAGGCCTAAAACAAAAATAGGATAAGTACCATATCCAAGAATGTTATTTTCTTTGAAAGAGGAAGGGGAAGAGGTAGGTAGTTCAAAATATAGTCCTGAGGCATAATCTAGGGTCAATATCTACGAAATCATATTATTGAGTTAGGACAAAAGTGAATTCAGGGTTAGGTTAGGTATAGCCTATATAGGGGGGGGGGGGACTGAAATTCATTTCCGATAGAAATGCTTATTATATTCGTAATAAGCATAAAAAAAGGCATCGAATGGTGTATTCACTTTATTCCTAACTCAATAATATGATTTCGTAGATAGGCTATTGACCTAATCTAGTTTAGGTTTATGGAATATTCCTGAAAGTTTCATTCATCCAACTAGGCCTATATTCCAAGACCGCAAAAGTCCTCGTCTAGAATTTTACCTAACGTAACAAATTTATTCTAGCCTAGTAGATTTGGATCGACCAAAGAGGTTCATGCAAAGCCTCTCTTCTTCTTCTTCTTCTTCAATTATAGGCTTCGGATGAATCCATTTAACCTTTTTCGTATTGTCTGATTATGTCAGGGGTGTCCTGGGAAATCAAATATAGAGATTAGACTATTATTATTCAATAATAGACTTTATACATCATTGATGAAACCACCTATATTTAGGCAGTTAAAGACAGCTTTGAACAATTCAGCATCATCAGTTGAAGAGTGTCTCCTTTGTGTTAGTTGGTCAATATTAGGGGTTAGCTTGAGGCGCTTGAGTATGGCAGGTAAAGTTAGCCATTCTTTTTTATGGTTGAGAGTTGCCACAGGGCAACCAAAAAGAACATGGTTGATGGTCTCATCATAGGTTTGACATAGGCGGCAAAGAGGGCTCATTACTGTTGAAATGGTTGTGTTTTGATAGTGGTAAGTTTGGCTGTTAAGGCCAGTAGCATTTGATCGTATTCTGTGGTACATCTATGAGTCTTTCCGGGATGTAAATGGAGAAAGGTTTGGTGGACATTGGTTTGCTAGATAAATTTTTAGGCGCCAATGGTTTACATCTCTTACTGGGATAGGTCTTCCAGAAATTATTTCAAGCTGAAGGGCAGATTTAGCTATTTCATCTGCCTTGTGGTTCCCTTTTATACCCATGTGACTTGGGATGTACTGGAATTTTGTGGATATACCTTGTTTAAGTAGTTGGTTCAATAGTACAAGAGTGGTGGAGGTATCATTGTCTGGGTAATCTGAATGTTCTGGTGATATTGAGGCAAGGGCTGATTTTGAATCTGAATAAATTATAAGCGGGGTGTTTCTTGGGGGGTTTGGCATCTTTATAATGGTTTCCAATGCAATGTTGATGGCAGCTATTTCAGCTGTCATGATACTCACATCATTTTGGAGCCTTTCAGCAGCTGCTGTACCTAAAGATGGGAAGTGGACTCCACAAGCAGTCCTGAAATCTGTTTTTGAGCCATCCACAAAGATTGGGAGGTGGTGGATATATCTCTGAGACTCAAATTCATGAAATAATGATTTTACATAGGCAAGGGAAAGGTCTGTTTTAATAGCTGGCGCAAACAAAAGGTTCACTTCTGGGTAGAGGTTAGCCCAGGAAGGTATCCGGGGGTAAATTTGAAATAAAGAAGATGAAGGTATGGGGTAGGTCATTTGGGTGGTTGCAAATTCCCGTGCAAGGCCCCTAAAAGCTCCAGGGTTTCTTAGCCAGTCATGTAATCTATGGGAACGTTTACCTTCAATTTTTGTAAAGTAGCGGGCAAGTAGAATGTCTCTACGCATGGCAATAGAGGTGAGACCACTTTCACTGAGGAGGAAGTTGGTTTTGGTGTGATTCCTGAGGCCAAGTATAGCAAGGATCATAGTATTCTGGACGGTCTCCAGACTGCATAGTAGTGTATTTGAGCATGAGCCGTATACAATTAGTCCATAATCAATCTGAGATCTAATATAAGTCTTATAGAAATTTATTAGATTTTTTTCATGGCAACCCCAAGGGGTATTGAGTAGCCTTTGTAAGATACGCATTTTTCTGAAGCATTTTATTCTCACATTTACAATGTGGAGCCTGAAGGTTAGTTTTTGGTCTAGAGTGAGGCCAAGATATTTGATGTGTTGTTGCTCTTGGATGACAACACCATTTAGGGTTAGTAGGGCAGATTGGGGATTTCTCCTGTTATGAAATTGTACTATAGCTGATTTTGATGGGGTGGGTGGTGGGTATGCATGAATTGTTGGAGAAACATTCAAAGGCATAAAGCGACTTTTGTAACTTGGATTGGGCTAGTTCAAAATCATTTGAGGTAGACCATAGGACTATATCATCTGCAAACTGAATATTTGTTTGGGGTAGGTTAAGATCCCATAAATATAGTGGAAACAGGAGACAGCTGAGGACAGCACCTTGGGGAAGGCCTTTGGAGACAGACTTTTTGGAAGTGATGTAGGAATTTACTTGGAGAACAAAAGAGCATTCAGATAGGTAACTTTTAAAGAAATTCATTACAGGTATTGGAAAACCCATTTTTGATAATTTTTGCAGTAAGAGTGGATGTTGGATATTATCATATGCATTTTGGAAGTCCAAGAAGGCTGCAACTAGAATTTGGTTGTCTTTCAGACACTCAGATATGGCGTTGGTTAGGCGAACAAATGCATCAATGGAAGAATAATATTTCCTAAATGCTGTTTGGGTATGTGGGATGAGGTGGTTAGACTCAGCAAACCAATACAATCGGGAGTGGATTATCTTCTCATATAACTTTCCCAGAACTGGGGTAATCATAATGGGTCTGAAGGAGTTGGGGTCCTCTTTGGGTTTATTTTGTTTTAATATGGGGATGATGAGTGATGTTTTCCAAGCAGATGGGAAGAAGGAGTTGCTCCAGGCATTGTTGAAGAGAGATAAGAGTACTTTTTTAAACTCTATTGGAAGGTGTTGGAGTAAAGATGGATGGATCTGGTCATGGCTGCAAGTTGTTTTGGGTTTGATTGAATTGATTGCCTTATTCAGCTCAATCATTGTAAAATCTTGGAGTAGATACTGGGACCCAGGCAAGTCAAAATGGGGCGTTAGGCTGATCTGAGGTAGATTATGAGAGGTGTTTTTGAATTTCTTCTCATAAAAATCTGCTAAAAATTTTGCCTTTTCTTCGTTGGTTTCCAGCTGCTGACCATTTAGAGTTAGCTGGTAATGGAAGGGGTTCTGTGTGGAGAATTTGCCACACATCTTGTCTAGGAATTTATGAATCTTTGACTCTTGCGTTTTGTGGGACACAGATAAGAGAAAGTTTTTGCAAGCCTCTTCTTTTGCAAGTTTAATTGTTCTCTTAAGTTTTGCCTCTGCTTGTAGCTTTGCAATATATTTTATAGTGGATGGATTTCTCTTGAAGGATCTGATGGCATTCCTTTTATTGTGCCAAGTCTCTTGGCAAGAGGATGTCCACCATGGCTTAGGGGGTTTGTTATTTTTCAGTGTTTTAGGGCATTGGGACTGGGGTATTGTAAGTTTTGCAGCATCAAGAAGTAGTGATGTGAGATTTTTGGAGAGTTGGTTTGGGTCAGTGGAGAGTGAAGAGTAGTCATGGTTTGAGAGAATGTGGGAGAAGTTTGGCCAGTCAGCTTTTTGCCACACATAGTGGGAAATGAAATTGTCAATGATGGCTGGGTCACCAATTTTCGTGCATATGGCAAAATGGTCACTTAGGAGGTTGTCTATTCTGTTGACAGTAGTTTTATTTATTAAACTTGATGAAACTAATTGAAGATCAATAGTTGAATAACTCCCACTTCTTTTGCTGAAGTAGGTATTTAGGTGTCTAGGAGTCGCTCGTACTATATTGGTAAAATTGGTGAGGAATTCCTCTATATATTTTCCAGCATTATTTTGAGGTGAATAACCCCAGATAGAACTATTGGCATTGAAGTCCCCAACAACCACTAGATTTGAATTTGATAAATTATTAGAAATAAAATTGAAAAAATCATGTCCATTGTTATTGCCATTTGGGTTATATAAATTAATAACAGTGACCTCCATGTTTGCCAGCCACAACTTTACACCAATTGCATCAATGTCATGACTGAAATCAGGGAGGCTTATACCACAGAATTTGAGGTGAGATCGTACAAGGATGGCAACTCCACCACCAATTCTATTGGAAGATCTGTCTTTTCTTAGGACATCATAACCAGGAATTTTTAGATTAACTGATGAGTTTAAATGGGTTTCTTGGAGGCATCGCATGTCTATGTTGTGTGAAGAAGTATACTTAAGAAGGTCAGTGATTTTATAGTCATTTAATGATCTCACATTCCATTGCAAAATTGAGGTGGATAGAGGTAACTGAGGGTTAGCCATTGATAGATAGATTTAGTTTATTGAGTATAGTTCTGAAATTTGTGTTGGCTGCGTCCTTAAGATTTTTTGGGAAGTAGGTATTAGCCATCTCTTCTAGAATTGAGGATTTTTGATCTTCTGTGAGGGATGTTCTGGAGAGTGAGTTGAAGTTGAATATGTAAAGGCATAAGTTTGTAAGTAGATTTGGATTTTCTTCTGATATTTCCTTTGGCGATTTTGATGAGGTTGGTTTTGTAGGTTTACTTATAGAAGATTCAGGGTCTTGGTCTCTGGCTGGAAGGGGGAAAGTCTAAGGTCTTGATTCCAGGGAATGTTTTTTGTGGTTTGGTCCTTGTAGCTTTTTGCTGTAGAGTTTTTTGATTAGGTTGTGTGTTTGGTTCAGAGAATTCAGGTGTATCTGCATTGTGCACCATGAGTTTCATTTTTGCAAACTGGAATGGGATATTTTCTTTTTCAGACAAACAGAGAGCCATTGATCTTGACTTGTATTTTGGGCATCCAGATCCGTTGTCAGAAGACTGGAGGCCTTTGCACTTAATGCTGAATAATTTCTTGTGTGCACTGTTTGATGGTTTTGGATGAGGGATGTGTTAGCAAAGGTTGCACCTCTTCAGGGGTTTTTTGTAGTGCTGTGTTGTGTATCCCTTTATAAGAAATATTCCACACTGTATTGGCTTAGTCTTGTACTCTTTGTAGGGCTTTATCTGGCCAAATAGGGATATAGGTTCACTGAAGTTCTCTAGGGTGGAGTCCAGGGTGAAAAGTTAGGATTTAGATGTGTATATGCCATCATTGTTGGGTTTTCCAAGTCTGGTGACTTTTGATACTGATACTTTTTGGCCTTTGCAGTTCATAAGGCCATCCTTTAATTCAGTTTCAGGAATACCGTTAGGTATATTGTATATGACAATTTTTGTTTGAGCAGGGGGAGGGCGAATCCATTGCTTTGAATCGACTTTAATGCCTCCAAGGGTGTTAAGTGACAAAAGAGTTGTTTTTGCATTTTCAAATCCTGCTTGAATAGATATTAAGATTGAACCATCTCTGTTGATGGTGAGGTTGAAATTAGTTTTCAGGAATTTGAAGAGCTCAAGTCAACTTGTTTGGATGTTTTTATTTGGAACATGTTGTCAGGAGAGGTAGGCAAAATGTGGATGTGGTGCTTTTCTTCAAAAAAAGATGGGGGTGTAGTAGAAACTGTCTTTGATGGGGAGAAACTGGTTAAACGTTTTCTCTTGGATCTTTTAGGAGTGACGGTTTTGAAGCCATCATCATGGAGATTTGAGTCCTCAGAGTGGACAGTGACCATGGTTTCATTGGAGTCTGAGTCCTCAGAAAGGTCACTTGGTAATGGGGAGATGGTGCCTAGCATTTGGTAATTAGTATCTCCCTTCTCAGGGGGTAATTTCATTGCGATCATGGTTGAGATAAATTCCCCACTTTATATAAATAAAAATAATCAAGAAAACTTCACTTGATAGTCCTGTTTTCACAAAATTTTCGAATTCTCTAACACAAGTATTTTCAATATGCTTCTTCTTTTCTTCTGGAAAAGAAATTTTGTTTTTGTTGAGTTAGGACAAAAGTGAATTCAGGGTTGGGTTAGGTATAGCCTATATAGGGGGGGGGGGGCCTGAAATTCATGTCCGATAGAAATGCTTATTATATTCGTAATCAGCATAAAAAGAGGCATCGAATGGTGTATTCACTTTATTCCTAACTCAATAATATGATTTCGTAGATAGGCTATTGACCTAATCTAGTTTAGGTTTATGGAATATTCCTGAAAGTTTCATTCATCCAACTAGGCCTATATTCCAAGACCGCAAAAGTCCTCGTCTAGAATTTTACCTAACGTAACAAATTTATTCTAGCCTAGTAGATTTGGATTGACCAAAGAGGTTCATGCAAAGCCTCTCTTCTTCTTCTTCTTCTTCTTCAATTATAGGCTTCGGATGAATCCATTTAACCTTTTTCGTATTGTATGATTATGTCAGGGGTGTCCTGGGAAATCAAATATAGAGATTAGACTATTATTATTCAATAATAGGCTTTATACATCATTGATGAAACCACCTATATTTAGGCAGTTAAAGACAGCTTTGAACAATTCAGCATCATCAGTTGAAGAGTGTCTCCTTTGTGTTAGTTGGTCAATAGTAGGGGTTAGCTTGAGGCGCTTGAATATAGCAGATAAAGTTAGCCATTCTCTTAGTTTTCAGATTTCACTACCATTGAGTTGCTTATTTAAATGTTTTACAATTATCTTGAAAGTTGCCAAGTAAATGAAATCTTGAATTTTTCGTTGGATTAGAAAATGTAAACGAGGAGCAGTCCGTTGAGTATAGAGGCTTGTTTTATTACATGAACCATTATTCCTATCGCTAAAGAAACCATCTATTCGTTCTATCGCTAGCAAGTGCGATTTCAGGTAATCTTTTAAGGTAATTAATTTTAAAAACTTTTTCACAAAATAAGTGATTCAAAGAAAAGTAAATAGCTCCATTTAGCCAAAAATGTGCAGAAACAAAGTCAAACAACCTTCCAAGCGTAAAACTGCCACTAATCACCATCAATGAATAAATAAAACACAAAAGGAACAAAAATTACAATAAATAATCGAATCAAACTCAAACCGAGCAAAACTTAACATGAGCAGGGCTGAAAACCTCCATGCCTTCTCAAGACCAGAACATAACTTGCACTTTACTGAAAAAAAAAACCAATGACCGTGGATTGTCAGTCTAATACACATAAACTGATATTTATTCCTTAAAATTTTAATAGTTATTTATTTATTAAAGCAATAAAAGTGATTTTTTTTCCAACTTAATCATGACGATCAAAATGACTTAATCAAATTAATCAAAATGATGAAACTCAACTCAGCAGCAACTCTATAAGAAAATTAAAATAAATTTAAAATAAAGCAAAAAAAGATCTTGCTTTACTTTTAACAAAGCTGAACATTGATACACAGTCATATGAAGAATAAATCAACAACACAACATATATCAATACTCCAATGGAATGTAAGATCACTCACAGAAAATAAGCTAAATGAACTAATATCTTTTATGAATAATAATGCCACTAATATTGCTTGCCTCCAGGAAACTCATTTAACCCAAAATCAACACATTAAGTCTCTGGGATATACTATCCTCAGAAAGGACAAAGCTTCAGAGAGAAAAGGAGGTGGGGTAGCTTTATTAGTGAAAACTAATATAAAATTTTGTGGCATCAATTTTCCAGATGTTGCAAATGATGTTGACGCAATTGGTATCAGTGTTTGGCTGAATAATTCAAAAACCTGCATAATAAGCTTTTATAACCCTAATGGCCAAACTACAGATGCCAAGGATTTCTTTAATTATATAAATAATTCTAATATGTTAAAAAATATTATTATTTGTGGAGATTTCAATGCCCATAGCCTTTTGTGGGGGAACAAACCAGCAAATAAAGCTGGTAAATTAATTGAGCATATGACTTCAAATAATAATGAATTAGCTGTTGCTACCCCTCCAAACCTGAATACATATTTCAACCCCAAAAGTGGCAGATTCTCCACAATTGACCTACAAATTGTTTCATTAAATTTTTTGAATAAAATTTACATAATTAAAATTGATACTCTATGTACTGACCACTTTGCTATAGTTTGCTCCCTAAATGAACCTGCTGAAACTATATCTCATAACTCCAAATATATCAACACTAAAGCAAATTGGTCTATGTTCCAAAATAAGCTAAATGATGAAATTACAAGTTTCACCCAAATTTCATGCATTTCTAACACAAAAGTTGACACACATGCTGAAGCCTTGACATCTTTACTAATAAATACAGCTACTCATGCTATCCCCAGGACAACACCTAAGAAAACTTTCCCTAAACAAATTCCTAAAGCATGGTGGACAAATGAGTGCCTAAATAAATGGAGAATAAAAAAGGCAGTTAGGACGGAATTCATAAAAAAACATCACCTACTACATATTTAAAAAAATTACAAGCAGAATCTAATCTAAAAAGGACTATAATAGATGCTAAATATAAATACTGGAATAATTTTGCAAATAGTCTCTCCAGAGAAACACATGAGCCAATTATACACAAAGTTATAAGCCACATCTGTGGGAAAAGACTTCCCCCACCCACTCATGTATGAAATTATACATAATAATACCCACTATGACAATGACAATGGAAAAGTTAACCTATATGCAACTCTTTGTGTTTATAAGCTTACATCAAATAATCAAAGAAAACTGTCCCCAGTTCCTATGAACGAAAATTACAAACCAGACCCAGGATCCAAGTACAAAACTAATCCATTTTCAATCCAGGAATTGAATAATTCAATACATCATATTAGGACCAAAACTAGCGGCAGCTACGACAACATACACCCTACATGGATAAAGAATCTCACACCTTCATACCAACAAGAACTGCTAAATTGTTATAATTACGCTTGGGCATCTTCTATGTTCCCCAATATATGGAAATGTTCGTCCCTCCTACCAATCCTAAAGAAAAATAAACCCAAAGATAACCCTGAGTCTTATAGGCCCATAATGATTACTCCTGTGCTGGGGAAAATAATGGAGAAAATGATCTATCACAGACTCCTCTGGTTTGTTGGGAAAAATAACATGATCCCTCACGCTCAAACTGGATTCAGGAAACACCACTCCTCAACAGATGCTTTCATTTTGCTAACAAATGCAATAAATGAATCTTTCTCAAAAAATAATGCCCTAGTTGCAGCTTTCCCAGATTTTGAAGGGGCATATGACAATGTGAACCACCAAATCCTTTTAAACAAACTTGCAAACCTTGGAGTACCCCCTAAGCTAGTATCTTTTATTAAATCCTTAATAGAAGTGCGAAGTTTCATTGTTTGTGTTGGTTCAGCCTCTTCACCCCAAAAAACAATAACCAAAGGCCCTCCTCAGGGAGCAGTCCTCAGTTGCCTCCTATTTGCCCTATATCTCTGGGACATGAACCTACCCCACACGAATCTACAATATGCTGATGATCTGGTGCTATGGTCATCTGGCAACACCTTTCAGATAGCACAGTCAAATCTGCAAAAGTCACTTTTCCAGTTTGAAAAATTCTCTCAACATTCAGATTTACCCATTGCACCCACTAAGTCAAAAATAATCCAATTTCACCGGAAGCGAAACCATGTTAATGTAAAGCTAACTCTAAATAAAACAAATAATTAAGAAGATAATCGTGTTAATTACCTATGTCTCATGCTTGATCAAAATCTTAAATTCCCCATCTCCATTTCAAACAAAATACAAAAATTATATAAAAGAATAAATATACTTTAAAGACTTCTTTCAACCTCCTTAGGCTGAAATAAGAAAACCTTACTCCAGTTTTATAAATCATATATAAGACCCCATATTGACTATGGGCTCATCGTCTATGGTGCATGTGCAAAGACCCAGATGCAAAAAATTGAAACAACACAAAATGATATAATACGCCTGATACTTGGTCTTAGGAAACCCATAAGCACCAAGTTTCTGCTTATGGAGAGTGGATTAACAACAATAAGGGAAAGACGTAGCTTTCTCTTGATAAAATATCGTAAAAAATCGAATCAAATAGCTCAGACACACTACATAATTGGTTAAGAAATCCAGCCATGTATAGAGGCATTGCAGATGAGTATGCCAATATTCAGAAGAATTTCCCCATACCAGCAAAGTCTATTGCACCTACTTTCCCCCAATCCCCCCCATGGAATTGGTCAAGTCCCATAATAAATACTGAGTTCTGAAAGCGGAATAAAGATTTAAACCACCTTGCTTTTGTCCAGAAAAAATTTGCAGAAATTAATACTATTACCTATAAAAATCACTTCCGAATATTTGTTGATGGGTAGAAAATGAATGACAAGGTTGCAAGTAGTGTTCTCCTTCCTCACCAGAAAATTGCAATGGGGAAGAGATTATATAATAATTTATCTATAATGTCTGCTGAGTTAAATGCCATAATCATGTTATTAGAACACCTTAAGGAAAACCAACCTTTCATTGCAAATTCAAATAATATTATCATATATTCCGACTCTCTATCAAGCCTTGAGTTGCTGGCCTCAGCTCCTCAATATAAGTTGGAGATTGACACTTATCATTGTCTCAGTATTATTGATAATCTTGCTTCAAGTGGCATAAAAACTTATTTTCAGTACATTTCTAGCCACTCTGGCACAAGTGGTAATCATCAGGTTGATGAAATAGCAAAAAATGCTATAAATATTGACCAGCCAAGTGGGAGACCAATCCCAATTAGAGATATTTACCGATGGAGGCTATCAGATATTAATTTTAATAAGATTAATCCTATCTTTTCCCCCTTTCCCAATAAGAATCTTTCTAAAATTTATCATAGAATTCGTTCTGGAACGAATGGACTAAATTTCTTTGCATTCTCATATAAGTTTTCTAATTCAAGTGGTTCAATTCCCCTGTCCCCTTTTTGCAGGCATTGCAATAGGAATAATGAAACAATTGACCATTGCCTATTTGAATGTAATATGCTGACGTCTGCATAACATACCTTGCTTTGTAAACTGTTAAAATGCTTCAAACACCACAAAATCTCACTATCAGCCAAGAGCCTAGCCAACTATACATGCACACAGACCACAGAAATCGATATCTATCATCTTATATTTGAACTCCTTGAGTCAAAAGATCTACTGAAAGATATCTGACAATATCTAATAAATAAGAGACGACCAAGCCAGTAGCTCTGTAGCCCACAGAGTGAAGCAAAAAGAAAATTGCTAAATAGTATTAACTGAATAGCCCGCCTGCTGTGAATTAGAAGAAGAATGACGATCAATGCTTATGGATTATACAAAATACAAGTTTAAGAAAATAAATGAATAATCGAATAGTCAGTTGGAAACCAATATTTTAACCTTATTTTAAATCTAAAAATCAATAGACAGAAATTATTACTTTCAAAAACATTGAAAATTTATTCTATTTTCAGTAAACTGCAAATTATGCTCTGGTCTTAATAAAGCACGGGTGTGGTTAGCCTTATTCATGTTAGTTTTTGCTCGTTTTGAGTTTGACTCAGCTATTTATTGTAATTTCTGTTCGTTTTCATTTTCATTTAATGATTGATGGTGATTTGTGGAAGTTTTATGCTTGGGAGGTTATTTGGCTCTATTTCTGCACATTTTTGACTTAATGGAGCTCTTTACTTTTCTTTGAAAAATTTGTTTTGTGGAAAGTTTTCTAAACTAATTTCTGTTCGTTTTATTGAAATTGTCTTTTTCATGGAAAAACGGTAATATTTTATATCTTTTCGAGTTTTTTTCATAAGTATCCTTAGTTTGGCTTGCTATTTGTATTTTGGAGAAAATTTCTCAACAATTTTTAATCCTGATACAAATAGTATTGTTTAATTTAAGTTTATAGCTCCTCAAGTTGACCTGAATAATAAAACTTAATATCATTCCAAAAAATTCTATCTATGCTCTTTGAGCAGTGTTGGGTCAAGTACTCCAAAAACGTATTTAAGTAGAAGTACCAAGTACCAACCAAAATAGTAATTAAGTATCGGTATTAAGTACTCGAAGTACATTGTACTTAAGCACGTACTTGGCTTGAAGTACATGGCTTGAAGGTTTTTTTTTGCATGGTAAAGAATATGGTTAGGTCGTCAGGAGAGAAACTGATACTAGTTGTTTCATTATTTCCAGTGGAGAAGTGAAAAGGAACTCCATTCTAGTACAATACCACCCACAACAACTCAGCTTCAACCATATTAGAACTTTTATAGCAAAAAAAAACTAAAAAATTGGTTTCTCATTCTTTATAATAATATAAACTGTCTCAAAATTATACCAGTATCGACTTTCATAACCGCTTCATTGGGTGAAGATGACGGGTGACATAACAAGCCTGGCATATCCAATCGTTATGTCAAATAGGCTTTCAACCTTTTTCAGAATTGTTTTTTCTTATGTTTCCCGTCTGAACGCCATATTAAGCACTATTCACATTGGTGTGATAAGAGGAATAAGGAAAATGAAGCTTGGGTCTATTTTATCGCAGACACCACCAATCAAAATGCTTAATTGATGATATCAACGCGTCAAAAAAGATATGGAAGTCAAAATGAACAAAATATTAGCTTTACATGGCTTTTTTATTATATTCGGATGTAGTGAGGTAAGATTGCAGATCACACCAATGTGAACAATGCATTACATTTACTTAAAAAACTAAAGTTCAGTCTTCATTGACAGATTCTGGCACCAGATTCCAAAATCTGGACCAATGAAGACCGGTCGTCAGCAAATAACTGGTCTTAATTGATCCGGATTCTGGCGCCATAATCTGTCAATGAACATAATCTGTCAATGAACTTAAACCATAAAAACTTCGTTTAAACAGTTGCCATAGCACTCTGACCAACACCACAGTTTAATTTCCTACTACTTCGAAAAAAGATGTATGAAATAAAGTCCTTAAAATAATGAGGAGTCGTGACATCTTTGTTTACTTTTAGTAGCAAAAGCTTCTCAAAATAAGCATCTTTTAAGCGGTTTCTTTTTGCAGTCAATACATCTCCTGCAGCGGAAAATAGGCGCTGAACAGGTGCAGATGATGAGAGAGGGGTATTAAAATTCTTAAACAGTTTTCTAACTTTTGAATAGTCTTTCAGAGAATCAAGGGTCCTCTTTTTGTCTTGAAGGAATTTTAAGAATTCAGCTTTGAGACTAGTTTCTATATTTACTTCTTGATCACTAACAGTATCATCATCTTCCATAAACGAATATAAATCATTAGTCTCATTTTTACCAGACTTCTCAGCACCTTCAGCCAGCTCATCACTGGAGACAAACATGGCCAATTTTTGCATTTCTAAGTTCACTATGTCTATTGTTCTATTTTTTACCCTTGCTAGGCTAGAGTCAACCATCGTAATTTGAAACTCGGGTGAGAGCAAACAGCTATAACTAGTTCTCTGAAGGCTTTCTCTTCCAATTCCATTGAGAAAACATGCGAGAAGAGTCCATGCCAACCACCTAAAATGGTCTCTACTAATGGCAAAGCATGCTTGAGGATACGGATATTCTGAAGTCCTTTTACTTTAGTCTCCAAACCATAAAGTACTAGCAAAACAGCACCAAGATAGCAATTTTTTTCGCCTTGAAAAAATCTAAGGCTTGGTACAAGGGATCTGTAATAAGCAAATACTATTTAAGCAGATCCTTCTCCACCGGCTTTGACTTTGGAAGATTCAGCTCATCACAGGCACTGGATAACTTTTCTGCATCAGATATGTCTACCACACTCTTTACTGCATCCTGGAGAGAGTTTCAGCGTGTAGCATTTGGTACGAATGGACGCCTTCCAATAATTTCCAAAAACTTGTCGGGAGCTTTTGTGCTATGATTTGCCGTATTCCATATGCTTTGTCATTTGGACATGGCGGATTCATAAAGTCTTTGAAATGAAAAATTAACAAATTCTCGCACACTATCTTTTTGTGCAACTAGGTTCGGTGTATGACTGCAGCATCTCAAATGCTCTGGGAGATAAAAATTTTCACTATAAATATCATCTATGCTATTGTCGAGACAGCGACCAACAGAGTTTATGGTAACAGTGTCTTCATCACAGTCAACCCCATCATCAAAATCTTCTGAAACACTAAAAACTGGCAGTTCACTCTTTTTCTCTGTCACTGATGGAGCAGCATACTCCCTGAAAGCTTTAACAAAATTGCTGCCATTATCCATGACTGTTTTGACTATTTTTGTCTAACATAAGCCAAAGTCTTCATTGATTTAGTTTAGATGGGTAGCACAAGCAGAAAAATCATGGGATTCCAATAAAACGTCTGCACGCAATCGCAGCCGACTTCCTTACATAATCAGAGTCAAGCCAATGGGCCTTAGCACCTATGTAGTTTTTTTTATTTGTGCTCCAAATGTCAGCAGTGGTGCAAAGATAGTCAGTTTCACGAAATATTTCAATCAAGGATCTTTTCATTGCTATATGTTTCGATCCAATAAACGAATATAGGGCTTTTCGTGTCATTACGGTTGTATATGGGGCCAATCCTTGAACCATTTTTCTGAAGGCTGGTTTCTCAACTCTGCTTAAAGGGTAAGTAAACTCAACTACATAGTTTAATATCAAATCATCAACTGGGCTTTTACTCAGTTTCACTAGTTTCTTTTCGAAAAATTTTCCACTTGTGCTTCTTGCTCTTTCATAATTTGGTAGCGTTTCAGATCTACTTGTACTTGGAAGAGAACACAAATCTTGCAGTGCCTTTTCCATTCTTTCTTCATTTTCTCCATCATTCAATAGGAGTCTTTTCCTGTAAGAAGACAGTTTTTCTGCTTCCTCCTTGTATTTAACAAATGCCTGATGCGAGCGAGGGTGGACAGGTTACCAAAAATGGCTTACTCAGTTCCAACTATAAGGATGACAACTCCAATGTCCAATATAATTGTATGAGGAATTTCGTATTTGGACTAGATTTTCACACATTCAGCAGGCCAGTGACTTTTTCAGGAACTATCAGCATTGATTTACATTCAAACTCGCCGCCTGAAAAATAGCTGCTTCGCAATTCTACATAAAAATCCTGTTCTTGATTTATACTAAGCCCAACATTTTGAAATTTGTTGTAATTTCCAGACGAATTTAGAGAAGTTCAAGACAAAATGTACTTGGTACTTAAGTACCGATAAGTACAAGGAAAATTTATTTAAGTATGTACTCAAAGTACTCTTCAAAATATGTCTTTAAGTACGTATTTAAGTATTTGGAACTATACTTAAGTACATGTATTCAAGTACCGGACCAACACTGCCTTTGACAACGTAAATACACTTAAACTCCTTTGATTTATTTAATTGTAAGAGCAGAATCAGTAATAGTAGCCCCGAAAGTCTCCAATTAATACCCCGGTCGTTTTCAATATATTGCTGAGGTTTCTTATCGACAACCATGCACACAGTGCCTTTCGATGTAGTTTTGAAGCAACATTTAGTTTTAAACCATAACGGGCCAATTGCATAATTGCAAGAGATTGATATACCCAAAATATCTCAAGAGACATAACTGCTGGACTGTTCTACTATGCTGAACAAAGTGGCTGTCTCAAAATTTTGATTGACTGTGTTTGGAAAATGAATGGACTCGGGAGGAGGGCTGCTTGTCCTCTAATCTTTTTTTTTGCTCTTAAAAGGAACACTACAACTTTTAATCTTGAACCGAACTAGCTCCTTTATAAGTTTCAATGATATTTCTAGCTATTATAGAGCGTCGCTGCCTACCTGAGGGCTGGGGGGGGGGGGAGTTGTCATAATCAAAGACATAATTGCCGAACCTTTAAACTGCACTCAACAAAATGGCTATCTTAAAATTTTGATTGGATGTGTTTGGGAAAATGGTAAGCGGGATAATTTCGGGAACCACACTGCCTTTCCATGACGATAAAATAAAAGTTCAAATTAGGGATAAAATCCTTTTTACTAGACAGTGTATAAAAATTCACAAAAAATACCAGATATTTCGCTCACATATACAGTGACCGTAACCGTCTTTTTATTTTATGATAAGCGAGGGGGGAACTGGTTGCCCTCCAGTCATTTTCGACCATTAAAAAGGACGCTAGCCCTTTCAATTTCTAATTGAATGAGCCCCTTTTGAAGTTTCTACGACAACTTCCATACGAAGTGCCCTGCTCTAGAAGAATATATATTGAATATAACATTGAATATAAAACATTGTGCCCACATCGCTCTTTACTTAGGCAGCGCTATTCCTCTGCCTGATTCTTAACTTGTTATTTCGAGTTACTTACTTTATTGGTCATAGCATCAACAACAACCAAAAATCACCATAATTACGACGATTAATGAAAAAACTAATGGAACGTAGATTGACAGCTTAATATATTGATATTCATTCCCGAAAGTCCAACCAATTTTGGGTTTATATACATTTTAAAAAAGAAAACGTTTAGATTGTATTTTGTTTTTAGTAAAGCGGTTTTGAAATTTTATGTTGTTTGTTTTTAGCCTTACTCCTGTTTGTGGTATTTTAGTTTTGTTTTATGTGAGTTCATTATTTATTGCAATTTCTGTTCTTTTTGGGTTTCATTTATTTATTCATAGAGATTTAAGTTCGTTTTGCGCTTGCCTTACTATTTGAATATAATTGTACTGGTCTTAGGCTTAATGTATCTCTTCTTGTCTTTGAAAATCGTCTTTTGTGGAAATTTTTTTTTTAAATTGATTTCTGTTCGTTTTTAATTGACATAGTTTTTCAATTGGTTAATAAAAGAAAATTGGTAAAGCTCATTTATGTTTTTCTCCTTAAGACCGAAAATTTTGGGTTTCTATTTACATTTTGGTAAAAATTTGCAACAAATTTTAGTACTAGCTGTACTAGAACTTAGGATGTATGGGTAGGCGGAATTTTGTTCATGTAAATGGATTGAGAATCTGCATAAGCTTTGGAATCCCATAGACCTAAAGCCATAGACTAACATCATGTCACAATCTTGAATATAACCAAATATAATTTGACAATCTCTCTTGGCATGCTCCAAAAGTTTCAATTTAATTCCCTTAGCCGTTCCAGAGATATCGCACATACATCCTTTTGACAAACCTGCATTCATGCATTATCTTTTGAGTTAGTTTTACACCCTCTGAAAGTTTTGGACTTGATAAAGTTAGCAGTTTCTAAGGTATCATAGATGTCCTTTTAACAACTTTTAGTGAACATAGTGCTTTTTCATTTATTTCAACATCCCCAACAGCATGCTCTGTAAGTTGCAACGTAATATACCTAGTTGTTCCTAGGATATTACACCTACATCCTTTTGATAATCTGGATGTACGTAATGTATTTTGATTTCGATTCACAACCCCTTCAACTTGCCCTGAAAGTTTACACTTAATACCTTACTCTGTCCCTGAGATATTGCATCTATGCCATTTTGACAACCTGGATGCATATAAACTCTTTCGACTTGGTTTACAGTGGTATTAGTAGTAGTAATAGTAGTAATAGTAGTGGTGGTCGCAGTAGTAGTCCCAGTCACAAAGTCATAGTCGTAAGTTATTGCAGTCACAGACACAAGTAGTCCCAGCCGTAATCGCAATAACAGTAGGATTTAGTCGCAATCACAAGCAGTCGTAAGTAATCGCAGTGCTAATTGTCGCAGTAGTAGTAATCTCAGTGGCAATCATGGTCGTAGTAGTAGCAGTACTCGTATTAGCCACATACTGTCTTTTGGTTAGTTCAACATCCCCTGAGAGTTTCAACTTAATACCATAAGCCGCTCCTGACATATTGTTGGAACTCCCTTTTGACAAACTGCATGCACAAATTATGTTTTAATCTAGTATAACATCCTCCTTCTCATTCCTAGAGTTTTACCTTAAATACCCTTGTTCATTTTGGACTCGAGATCAAAAGTGCCCCCTCTCCCAGTAGCAAAGCCTATGTATAAACAATTACAAACGTGAATAACATAATTCCCTTTCTCCAGGGGCTATAGGCGGTGAGGGGTGGGGGGGGGTATGTAATCCCCGGAGGCATAGTTATTAGATCTCTCAACCATTTTGAAAAAGGGCTATCTCAAATTTTGATCTGATGTCTTTGGGACGAGGGTAGCTTAAAGGGGTGTGGGAGGGATTTGGGAGCCCACCAATCACTTTTGAATCTTAAAAAGGCGTTAGAACTTTCAATTTACAATCGAATGATCTCTCTGCGAAGTTTCTAGGACAACTCCTTGCATCCGAAGAGGCCGGAGGGAAAGAAAAATAAAATAAATCTTTCGTCAAAGCTTTGTTCGAAAGCTAATAGATAAATATTATTTGATGCGCCTTTTCCAATGAACTGGTCACCACCATCCCAAACTCCACTCTGAGCCTTTAAAGCAGCACCGTATTCCTTATTATTTTATTTTACACTAGTAGAACTAATATATCAGGTGAAAAAGACAAATTAAGACATTTGATTGCACATTCATTGCTCTTACTGAATATAATAATCACTGCTGTCAAAATTGTCCCCAAGTATTAAGGTGGTACAGTAAGTTGGCAATGTTAAGTCAGTATGGCACAATAATTGCCTTTAAAACGTGATAATATCCATGACACACTTAAAAGCTTTTACTTATTTGGATTTGTTAATCCCAGTTACTACAAAAAAGGCTATTCATAGATTTTTAGCCCTATGACATAGTGTCTAATCTTTTCTTTATCTATACATATTTTATTTTAAGTAATCTAATTTACTTACTATTAGCTAAAAGTAGCATCTATAGCATACAAATTATTTATGCTGCACTCATTTAAAGCCCCAGAGCGTTATTCTTAAGCTGCTTAGCGAAGCCAGCTTAACATTGTAAATCTGCTCAATAGCAGATTTACAGAACTGGATTTAGAAAGCAGATTTAGAACTGGGAACCAATTAACGTAAGTTTATTGAGAAAAGTAATGAGGACAGTGAAAGCGTCGGCAATTTTCAAATAACTTGCTTTTGCAGTTGATACTTAATATAATTTTCCCTAGTTGGGATTTTAAGTCAGCTTCGCTTCCCTTGGATATTGACAATTGGTACTTTAATTTTCTTTGAAGACACAACGCGTCGCAAATAATCCCTTTATGAATTTATGTCTTGCAAGACGCTTATTAAAAGCAGACACAGCATCAAGGTGTGCGTGGCGAACAACGCAGACAGGATCAAGGTATGCACGGCGAACGCCCCTTTGGTCGACTATTGTATAAAATAGCGGTACTTAGTTGATATTGTACAGCAGTATCAGCGTTTTGTTCTTATATAATTGCTAACTGTGAATTACAGCTCGTCCTCGATAACTAGGCATTTACTTACTAGTCACAAATTAATTTTTCCTACTTGAGAAGAGGCTCAGTCTCTAAGAGTCTCCCTGAAAAAGACTATGTCAGTATAAGACGAACATAAATTAATCAAAAAAAATTTTTGCACAAAATAAGTTTTCAAAATAAAGTAAAGAAGTCCATTAAACCAAAAATGAACAAAAATAAAATCAAATAATGTACCAAGCATACAACTACCACAAATCAGTATCAAAAAAAAAACAAAACAGAAATCAAAATAAGTCAAACTCAAATCGAGCATTTCTGTTCGTTTTATATTGACATAGTCTTTTTCAGGCAGAAAGACTGAGCCTTTTCTGAAGTTAACAAACCATCCCTTCTATAAAAAGTAGAAAGGGCAATAGCCCTTTCAATTTCCAATCGAATGAGCCCTTTTTAAAATTTTCACGACAATGCTTTCTATAAAAAAAAAACATTATACGCCCCCAGGGCATAACTTACAACCTTAGCCTTGAGGGCTTGTCATCCTCAAAGACCTAATTTCCAGAACTTTCAACTACGTTCAACAAAATGGCATTCTCAAAATTTTTATTGGATGTGTTTGGAAAATGGTGGGCGTGAGAGGGGAGTTAGTTACCCTCCAATCACTTTCGACTATTAAAAAGAGCAATAGCCCTCTCAATTTCTAATGGAATTAGCCCCTTTTGAAGTTTCTACGACATCGCTATCTATGAAAACCTCATATGCCCCCAGGGCATAACTTACAACCTTAGCCCTGGAGGCTTTGGGGGGTTTTTCATCCTCAAATACATAATTTCCAGAAATTTTTAACTACGCCGAACAAAATGGCTAACTCAAAACTTTGATTGGATGTGTTTGGGGAAATGTTGGGCGTAAGAGGGGGGTTAGTTGCCCTTAAATCAATTTCGACTATTAAAAAGGGCACTAGCCCTTTCAATTTCCAATCGAATGAGCCCTTTTGAAGTTTCTACAACATCGCTTTCTATAAAAACCTTACATGCCCCAGGGCATAACTTACAACCCTTGCCCTGAGGGCTGTGGGGGGGGAGGGGGTTGTCATCCTCAAAGACAAAATTTCCGAAACTTTCAACTACGTTGAAAAAATGGCTATCTCAAAATTTTGGTTGTATGTGTTTGGGGAAATGGTGAGCGTGAGAGGGGTTTAGCTGTTCTCCAACCATTTTCAACTATTAAAAAGCACACTAGCCATTTTAATTTCCAATTGAAAGAACTACTTTTGAAGCTTCTATGACAAATCATTCAATAGTAGCCTTATATATACCAAGGGTATAACTTAGAACACTTGCCCTGAGGGTTGTGTGTGTGTGGGGGGGTTGTCATCCTCAAAGACCACATTTCCAAAACTTTCAACGATGTTGAACAAAATGGCTATCCAAAAAATTTTGATTGGATCTATTTGGAGAAAAGGTGGGCGTGAGAGGGGGGTTAGTTGCCCTCCAATTACTTTTGACTATTTAAAAGGGAACTAGCCCTTTGAATTTAAAATCGAATGAGCCCTTTTTCAAGCTTCTAAGACAAAGCTTTCAATAAAAACCTTATATGCCCCCAGGGCATAAATTATAACCCTTGCCCTGAAGACTGTGGGGGGGGGGGGTGTCCTGCTCAAAGACATAATTTCCAGAACTTTCAACTATGTTGAACAAAATAACTATAACAAAATTTTGATTGGATATGTTTGGGGAAATGGTGGGCTTGGAAGGGGTGTTAGTTGCCTTCCAATGGTGGGTGTGAGAGGGGGGCTAGTTGCTCTCCGTTCACTTTCCACTATTAAAAAAGGCACTAGCCCTTTCAGTTTCCAATCAAATGAGCCCTTTTTGAAGTTTCTACTACAAAACTTTCTGTAAAAACCTTATATGCCCCCAGGGCACAACTTAGAATCCGTGCCCTGAGGGTTGGGGGATGGGGGGGTTATCATCAAAGACTTAATTTCCTGAACTTTCAACTACGTTGAAGAAAATGAATATCTCAAAATTTTGATTTGATATGTTTGGAGAAATAGTGGGCGTGAGAGGGGGGTTAGTTGCCCTGCAATTACTTACGACTATTAAAAAGGGCACTAGCCATTTTAATTTCCAATCGAATGAGCCCTTTTTAAAGTTTCTATGACAAAGCTTTCTATAAAAACCTTATTTACCCCCCGGGCATAACTTACAAACCTTCCCCCGAGGGCAGTGGGGGTGTGTCATCCTTAAAGACCTAATTTCCAAAACTTTCAACTACGTTGAACAAAACGGCTATCTAAAAATTTTTATTGGATGTATTTGGGGAAAAGGTGGGCGTGAGAGGGGGGTTAGTTGCTCTCTAATTACTTTCGACTATTAAAAAGGGCACTAGCCATTTCAATTTCCAATCGAATGAAAGCTTTTTGAAGTGTTTACGACACAGCTTTCTATAAAACAACTTATTTGCCCCCAGGGCATAACTTACAGCCCTTGCTTTGAGGGCTGTGTGTGTGGGGGGTGTCATCTTTAAAGACCTAATTTCCAAAACATTCAACTACGTTGAACGAAAGGGCTATCTAAAAATGTTGATTGGATGTGTTTGGGGAAATTTCTACGACAAAGCTTTCTATAAAAACCTTATATGGCCCCAGGGCATAACTTACAACCCTTGCCCTGAGGGCTCAAGGGGGGGGGGTGCCATCCTCAAAGACCTAATTTCCAGAACTTTCAACTCCATTAAACAAAATGGCTAACTCAAAATTTGGATTGGATGTGTTTGGGGGAAAGGTGGGCATAAGAGGGGGGTTAGTTTCCCTCCAATCACTTCCAACTATTATAAAGGGCACCTTTGAATTTCCAATGGAATGACCGTTTTTGAAGTTTCTACGACAAAGCTTTCTATAAAAACCTTATATGACCCCAGGACATAATTTACAGCCCTTGCCGTGAGGTCTGTAGGGGGGGGGGGGAGTGTCCTCCTTTATAACATAATTTCTATCTGGAAATCAACTACGCTGAACAAAATGGCGTGAATCTCAAAATTTTGATTGGATGTCTTTGAAGAAATGGCGGACGTGGAAGGGGTGTTAGTTGCTTTCCAATCACTGTTGGCTATTGAAAAGGGCACTAGCCATTCTAATTTCCAATCGAATGAGCCCTTTTCGATGTTTCTATGACAACTCCTTCGATATGAAGTGCCCTGGTCTAAGAAAAAACTAAAAAATGATACATTGCGCCAACATCGTTCTTTACTTAGGCATCGCGACTGCCCTGCCTATGATAAACATAACACTTTACCGAAAATTTAGCTAAACACAACCAAATTAAAATTTAAGATCTTTATTCTTTCAATCCCTTATGCACATATGACTTTTAATTGAACATAAAATCTGACAAAAAATAGAAATTAACTGGTAAATATATTCTGCAATAAACCTCCGTTAAACAAAAGGCAAGACATCAGCTCTCTAGGCTCCATTGTGGTTAAGGAGATCCATTTCTGCTAATACCTCAGCTACAACATCGGACTCAAGTGGAGCATTTGTAAAAATGGAGCCTTGAAAAGAAAAATCATAAAAAAGAGCACAAGACTAATCCACCATAGATCATTTCTTTTTACGCATTAAAAATCTTTTTTTCCAAAATAAAGGTAGAGGGATACAGAAACTTGAAACTAACAGAAATTATCCCGCAAATGAGGATCTACCTCTCCCCAGCTCCTCATTGTTTACACTAAAGTTTTATAGTGCTTCACTGAAAATTTTTACGAGTTTAAAAAATTTAGTTAATGAGTTTATTTACCAGTTACCCTTTAAAAAATATGAATTGAAAGTTGCATTGCTTAAAGCTAATAATGGGCATCAATAGCCTTTTCCGACCCATCCCCACTATCGTGCTGTTTACAAGAGCACCGTAGCCAAAATGTAAAACTTTAGCGTACAGAATCGTTTCTGTCCATTTTCTTTATTTACATTGGATTTTAATATCATATCCCGAATCGCCTTAAATACGAGGAGCTCTAACGCCCCCTCAAAATTCATACTTAACATTAAAGTTTTAACCTTTGCAGAACAATGCTAAGAGAAAAAGACCTAATTTAGAGTATTAGCTTTTAGAATAAAGTCCACGTTTTCAAAAAAAAATTATCAATCAGAGGGATTCTTTCGCCCTCTTAGCACCATACTGAATCCTGCGTCGTATACATTATTGCTAATAAAGAAAGACCAGAATTAAATCTGCCGCCATCTGAAAACTCATTCAATTCATTTGAAGGACCTTTCAGAGAAGGTTTGAGAATATGGGCCTAAAACACTTTTGTAAAGCCTTAAAGCCCCCTACCCCAGAAATCATTCCATTTGCCAACAACCTAATAAACGTTGTGAAACCATATTCAATAGCCTTTAGCTTTATCGGATAAGACGCCAGTAATAAACGCTCATGTTTAATGGACTGCAAGCATGTTTCGGAACGAAGTGCATACCGCCATACGCCACTATGAGCCTTTGAGAATAAAAGTTCGTCACCTTTTATTTTACTGGACAAATTTCGTCAAGATCACGCCACTTTTCGGGGGTGTTTGTTCCCTTTTTCTAAATTTCTAAAACATTTTATTTGGAAATAGAATTTGGCAAATTCAGAAGCAGCATCGCAAATGCCATTTCAATAGTTGTCGGAATTTTTGCTCGGTAGCATTTCGGCCCTGTTCGGTCCAAAATACGCCTTACTGGTCCAAGTGTACGAATTCAAATCTTGCCCTTGGCAAGATCTCTCTTTTTTAAAGCACCCAGTATGAGCCTCTGAGAATAAGGGTTTCCACTCATATTTTATTTCACTGGATAAATTTCCTAAAGATCATCCCCCGTTAAAGGGGAGTTTATTCCCTTTTTCTAAACTTATATATATATATATATATATAAAAAAAAAAAAAAATTACAAATATAATTTCTTAAATTCAGAAGCAGCATCACAAATACACATATACATCAAGGTTCAAGGTTTAATTCAAGGTTTAATTTTAAAATATCTGTACAAAATAGACATAAATACAGGGTAAACACCGGAGACACAAGGTCGAATGACAAAAACCCATTACATTAATCGTAATAAACCTGTTTAACAACAAAATAATAAATAAGATTTATTCCATGACTCACCAATAGACGGACACCCACCCCACAAACCCACCGACACCGGGCAAAGATCCACCGAAAATACCAAAAAAAAAAAAAAAATACCAACGGGCGAATAAGGGTAACCGATAACTGGCATCACACAGGGCAAAACACCCAACAAAACAATAATATCAAATGTACCCAGATTTTCAATATATTATTAATTCTTAAAATTATTTATAAGGATAGAATGAAGTTGCTTTTTTATATTTGGAAGAGATTTGCTGCAATCAATAAAGGGTAGATGAAGACACCATGAACCCGTGATTGAAAATAAGGGCGAGAACCGTGATCTCTCTGTGCTTAATTTTAGGTGCTGAATGTTCCATTTATGACGGGTTTCATAAGAATGGGCATGTTGGACAGGGAAAAAATTATTCGAACGAAAGTACGTAGGTAGTTCCGACCGGTCATATTTTACCTTAAATAAAAAAGAATTGAGGGTGAATATCTGTGAAACAGGCAAAATATTAGTTAGAAGATATAGAGTTTCAGTTTTACTCTTATTAGGATACGAAGACGGTGATGGTAAATATTTCTTTAAAATTAGATGAGCCCGGTTTTGAAGAATTTGTATCGGTTTCACATGACATCTGAATGTTGCCAAATATATCAGAGGACAATACGTAAGATGGGAATGAACCAACGCAAAATAAATGAGACGTAGGATTCCATATGGAAAAAAATGCTGAAACCTTCGCATAATACCAACCCCCTGAGCAACTTTAACCCGTAATCCATTACAATGTTCTTTATATGACAGATTTTCATCAATAATAATACCCAGATACTGGAACGAAGTTACCCTTTGAATTTGAATATTTGTAGCATGATCAAATATAGTTAAAATTCCTTGAGCATTCTGCCCAATTCTACTATAAATGATAAATTTGGTTTTTGATGCATTTAGTGACAAACGATTAGCTTTTAGCCATACAAGAAGTTGTGAAAATACGATTTCCAGATTCTCATTGAGATCTTCTTCCGAATGTCTAGTAAGTGATGATCCGGCATCATCAGCAAAAAGAACATTCAGACCAAGGTTTTCTGTCGCTGATGGAAGGTCATTTATATAAATTATAAAAAGCAGTGGTCCCAGGATTGAGCCTTGCGGGACACCAATATTTGACAACAGACATGGATCTAAAATTGTGTCGTTGATCATAGTCACTTGGGAGCAAAGACTTAGGTAAGATGCGATAAAATCGTGTGCTGGTCCTCGTATCCCACCGTGGTTTAATTTATACAACAATATTTCATGGCTTAACGAATCAAAGGCCTTCTCATCTTACCTAAATCAATTGCTGTCAGAATTTTTTCTCGGTAGCATTTTGGCCCTATTCGTACCAAAATACGGTCCTAGGCGTTTAACCCCCCGAAAATACCCCCCCCCCCCAGTGGAAAATAAGGCTTTCCAAATTTGAGAATTTTATTTGAGTTTTGTTTTGTTTACTTTCTTTTTAGCTTAGCTTTTGTTTTCTTTTAGCTTGGCGTGAGACAAGACAAAGACAAGTGAAAGAATGGGAATATATAATTTGGGCTACATATTTGCATATAAAGAGGGGGGAGGGGTAAAGTATTTGTAAAGTTTGTTGTAACCCGCTGTAAAGTCTAGCGGGTATGCGTGCAAAATGTGTTAGGTACTATTATTCTTCATCTTATGAAGTAAGAATTGTTTTCTGACTTCAAACTGTCAAGTACTTTACCCTCCCCCTCCCCTTATGTGCAAATATATAGCCCAAATTATATATTTCCCATCTATTCTGTCACGCTAAGCTAAAAGAAACTAACGAAGAAACCGGTTTGTTCCGGTCTATTTTCCGGGGGGGGGTATTTTCCGCAGGGGGGGGGGGGGGTAAACGCCGGCCACTCCAAAGTACATGCCTTACTGGTCCAAATGTACGAATTCAACTCTCCACCGCGGCGTGATCTCTTTTGTTAAAAAAAAGCTCTAGATCTTTAAATTTTAATTCGAATAGACCCTCTTATTCTAAATATTTTACAAATTTTTATTTGGAAAAATAGAATTTTGTATATTTAGAAGGAGCTTCAATAAGAAATCTTGTTCCTGCATAAATTACACTCAAAATTTAGTTTAAAGAATTTGGGCTTCAGGAGTCACTCTTTGCTGACACTATGTTACCAATAACTGTTTGATTCTTGACTCTAATAAACGCGAAGGTGGCAACCACACTATCCTTCAACTCCCTTTTTTACATTCAAGTTTAACATTCGCAAAACCATGCATCAAGAGTAATAATCATCCCTGGAAAGCGCACTCCTTATCGAACTTAATTTTAGGGCTATCCTTTCAAAGGTTTTCAAAGAGAGTTCTTCATACAAATTGTTTTAGTAGGGATTTCCCAAATGAACGCCGACAGGTTGAGTCAGAGAGGGATGCGCCCTCCCCTCGGAAACAGGAATACATTAAAAACAAGATAAATATAGGAAAATAGGAAGCAGTACTATATTAATCGCTAAAAAAACATAGGTTCTTGTAACACTTATCCCCCCCCCTCCGAAATTTCCTATAGGCACTCAGAATGACCCCTTCCCTTTCCATTTTGTGCCAGAGAGCATATGAATAAAATCTTAGAAGTTAAAATAAAAATGTCTGCTATAGAAGTGAGCTATCACCCCCAGTACCTACATTACTAGCTTAGTCCAAGAATATTCCTAGGGACGAAGAGAGATTATAGCTTAAAAACTGGATAAAAGTTCAAAAATTTGGACATATAATGCATTTCTTGAGATTTAAGGCACCCCAATTCCAAAGATCCACTAGCCCCCCTCTATAATAGCCGTAGTGCGATTATACACCTCTACATGTGATGAAGCCTAGTATGACTCAATTCACTAAAATTAAGCTTTCAAATAATTGTCCATATTAGCGCGACGACAGTAATGACAACTTTTGAAAGATAAATCTACATCGATTCTAATTTTCGGCAGCCTTTGATGTAGAATCTGCTTAGAAAATGCTTTTGTTTAATTTAATTGAATTTAATTCACATTTTGGCGTTTTTTATTTCTTTTTTTGCTTCGAAAGTAGTCTGCATCTTTAGAGCCAACATCTACAATTCCCCATCTCCAGTACCCCAAAGAAAATCCATTAAGACAAAGATAGAATAGCAAAAACAGCAAAGAAAAAAAAATTACCAACAAAACAGTGTGTTCCCCATTTGTGATGGCGCAACACTTTACAACAGCCAAGGTCCTCAATCGTGAATCCAAATTGTCTGTACCGACAATCAGTTTCAAAGAAGGTGGCAGGCGTATAATCTCCCAAATATGGACGACCAGAAGTTGGATCAACAAAATCCGCCCAGTGGCCCTGGCTGCGAATTCGCCGACATATTTCTTTGGCAGTCTCAACAAACTAAAAAAAACTATAATTATAGTCCTTGAATACTGAAGTAAACAGACAATTTCGGCCATTAAGCAAATTATGTAAATCTTGAAAGAGTATTTTTAATTGTAATCCTAAATATTTTTATCATACGCCTTTCGTTACTCCCTTCATCATTATCTATTTTTTTCGTTTTGTATAGCCTGCTTAAAATCAGTTTTGAGAGTTCCAGTTTTCTTAACATGTTTATCTGAAAATGTTGAAGAGTTATATAATATCTATTTATCAAACCTTCGGAAATCAACCTTAAGCAATATCTAAACATAAGTGGGGCAGCGACAACGCTAATAATGACTGCGTCACCTTCCAGTTCCGTTTTTCACAATTTTCTCAATATTTCGACGTCGTTTATGGCTTTAACCCGTATGCAGTCTATTATATTAGTATATGCCGTCCATACAATTGTTGACCGCTTAAAGAGAGTAGATAGATAGATGAATAGATATATAATTTCAATAGATGAATTTTTCGTGGGGTGTGTTCAATGCTTCCATCCGCACAATATTATACGTCTGACGTTTCCTTTTTAAGGTGATAGGAAAATTTTCAAGGTTTAATAGAGGAAAACGCAACGTACAACATACCGTGAATCTAGAAAAGAGCATATCAGTTGGAATCTAGAAAAGAACAGACCCACAGGGAGTCAGCTAACGGAATCACTCAACCATGATATCATATTTCAGAAAAGAAATTATCAAAAGATAGGGTCTTATATCGTAATTGTCAAAAGATACGCGTATTATATCATCTTGTATTTGAAGATACATTTTTTGTTTTGTTTTAAATATTATGCTTAGTTAATTACAAAAGAAGCTGGAATATTCCTTTCAACCGAGTCCTTAAACATATATCTATGATGTTCCAATGCTCAGCTAGTAGTTCAAAAAAATTCTGCGATAAGAACACACGTTTCTAAATTCAAAACTTACGACAGGGGCCTAATTGTTGATTCTCCATTGCTATGTAATCCCTCAGAGACCATTTGAAATTTCCTTGCAAGTAAGTCTCAAGTTTGCTAAAAACCAGACCCTGTTGAATGCCGCTAAGAAAAATTTCTAGCAAAGATACGTCCATCTTCACCTTCGAAACCTGTGACTTTGCATTGCTCAATGGTAAAAATCTGTGAACCTAAACCCGTTTGGAAACTGTGCAGTTCCACAGGAAATCTGTAACCATGGCAGCCCTGGATCAGAGCAGATTGACATCAGACCGTCCGTTTTCACAGAACGGTACCATCTCTATTGCTTTGTGATAAGTAAACAGCTTACAATCATTTGTATTTTACGCGCTATCACTATTTGAATAAGACGTCTTGCGCTTTTGCAACTTGTTTTTTAATTTACAGCTTCTGTCTCTCTACTTAACGTCTTATGTTAAGAACTAAGAAGGCCGTTGTAATAGGCGAAACAGAACGTCAGGAATTGCAACTATGACATAATATAAACTGAACTTTAGTTTCCTTTTCAAGCATAGTACTATGCCCATGGCGTTGAGGGCACCTAACGTATTCTTTGATATATTTATTTAGAACCGTCTGAATCTGTTCACCGTGTAAACCTACCTTTGATAGTAAGTTGCCAAGGCTCTGTAAACGATTCAATCAAGTACAAATGTCTAAAGTTAATAGTTGCAGCTCTTTTTGATCAAAGTTGTGCGACTTGCGGGGACTTCAAGCTGAATTATCTATTCTTTTCTGTTAGCATTTCTGACGTATCTGCCTCCATAGTGCTATACACCCATTCAAATATTTTGATAGCTGTAGTTTAATTCAAAAAGTTTATTCTCATAGGTGTTGGCTAATTTCTATTTCGTCTGGATTTCCACTTTAGTTTTCTTCTTTAATATATAAACAAATTCTATTGCACTTTTGTCATTTCAGTGTCGTCTGAATTACGTCACCATAATGAAACATTGCCAACATAAGAGTGTCCTCCATAGGATTTTTTCTTTTATTACAAAAACTCTCTGATCTTCAAACACCCTAGGCTAGCACAGTGAATTAATGCTCTACTTGAGAATATAAGCTTCAGGGTTTGTTTCCTACTTCCACAAAGTTTGGACACAGGATTGCAACCTGTTCCTGTGAAAAACAACCACCACAACCAAAAAAAACTACCAAACATAACAAAAAAAACATCAACAAAAAACCAGCAATTGAGAAATTCCATCACACTAAGTCTACAACCAGGCGCTTACGGAGAACTGTTAGCTTGAAACCTTTGACTTTAATCTTTACTACAACAGCCCAAAATGTTTCTTCACTTGAATTCAGGCAGCCAATTGGCCCTGTACTTTGGCCTTCGTCCGAACGGTTCGGACTGGAAAAAGTACTTTCAATAGTAGCTAAAAAAGACATGGTGGTCTCGTAGCTAATTTCGTTGCACAGTTTATGTTACAACTTTGGATGCTACTTGAAAGAGTTGAACTAAATGGCATATTTAAACTAATTACAACCAATTAATGACACTTAAAGGTTACAAACGGAATATTTGTCCAAATTCATCAAGTCTCTGTGAAACAATCCATAGGACTACTCATCGTGGTGAATAGAATGATGCTGTAAGGCACTATGAATAGCGTCAAAGATGCACGGAGTTGGTGGTTTGCAGGTTTTTGGAGATATTGCAAACAGAAATTAGGACTACCCACACAGTAATGTCAAAGCTGCAAATTCAACCATTTTAGGTCCGATTAAATACAACTTAAGAAAAAAATAAATTAAGATTTATATGTAGAGAGTTCAAAGATTTTATATCACAATAGCAGGTTTAGTTTAGTTAGTTTTTGGAAGAATATCCATTGCTTTTGCAGCACAAGAAATAAACCTATAAAAGATTTAGATTTGGAAGTTTATTCAGCTGATGGGTTTCAGTCTTATAACCATCAAAAAAAAAAGATTCAATTCGGAACTTGCCATAAATATTCTGGCTATTTAAATTGTAAGTATCGAAAAGATTTTTTTGGTGTGAGTGGGGGTTGGGCAAGCCTAACGTAGTAATAAATCTGCTGCCAAAAAGGAAAGTCCGGCTTGAGTCTAATGGATTTCGGCAAATTCTCGCCGAGAATTCGGCAAATTTTCGGCAAATCTGTATCCCTGTGCCAGACAGCCTTTATTAAAGGCAGTTATTCTTGCAGTACACCTGTATCCTCACGCACTCTACCATCGATAGAGGTTAAGACATTATCGAAGGTCTTCTCGTTTATCCTTTTCTTAAATTGTGAATAGACCACCGTCTGCGTGTCTTAATTGGCCCGGAGCCCTCTTCTACTCTCCTGGTCGGGGCTTAGTTTTCAATAAATTATTTTCTAATCTATTAGGAAAAAAACAGGTTACAATTCTAGCTTAAGAGTCTGTTTACCGAAGGAAAGGTATTTTTTTCAATCTTCTTAGGGTAGGAAAACTGGTTTCTGCCGTGCTACAACAAAATGAAAAACTTTTAACAGTACGCGGGAAATTGGAGAAGAAGCTTCTGTCGCAAGCATTAAGGGCGTCTACTATATCTTTTAGAAAACATGGCAAAACATCAAATCTTGTCATTGGAATTACACAAAAATAATAAGGCGAAATTAAAAGGAGAAACAAAATATGATTTTGAAACAAAAGAAAAAAAATTGTTCTCCTTTTGGCCCTCGAATATAATTTTAGTTACAAAATCTATGACGTCATTCCACGTTTCAAAAATTCCATATTAAAAAAAAAAAAAAAAATTCAATTTTTGGTCTTAATTCCCAGCAGACAACTGACATAAAACAGCGGACTTTCACATAGGTACTTTCATCACATATTCAATAAAATTCGGAGCCCTTTTCATACTTATGTCTTAAAATCCGTAAGAGGTTTATGACTTACATATTCTGTTAGCTTTTCTCTTTCCTCTTCAGTATCTTCACTCCAACTGGACATATCATGTATGGTCTTTTGAGTAAACGTTAATACGGAGAGCTTACTTTTAGCTATGTTCACAGCCGGAAATAAGGTAACAAAATCTACAAGGAAGAAAAGAATACATAAGTACGGATCCTGCTTAGAGAAAGCATAAGATTGCTTAGGGATGCTAAAAACGAAACACAGCCAATGGATACGTGACAAATACTGTATGGTTTCCAGTAAAGTTGGTATTTAAGAGCTTTACAAGTTATGATTTCTACTCCGCTCACTAGCTTAGACTTATTAAAGAGCAGCATGTCTTATCAATAAATCCCAATTAACCATAGGCTCTTTACTGAATAGAGGAATAGATACGATTCCAAAAAATGTACAAAGCGGGGTGTATAAAATACCTTGTTCTTGTGGAAAATTTTATGTGGGAAGATCTGCCAAAATTTAGGAAATGGATTGTGTCAGCATAAAAATGCAATAAATCGTTCTTTGAAAAATAATAAAAAAACAGACTCTTTTTTAATCAGCAGTGCCAGAGCACTTGTTTGACATTCCGTACCATAGTATACTAAAAACAACAGAAAAGAAAACATAACAGATACTACAGATTTTAATTCACAACTCTGTACCTAGAGACCTCAACGAGGTCTGTTTTAGGGTTCATTCTCACTATAATTTTACTTTAAATATTAAATATGCATAGCTTTACTAACGAAAATTAGCAATAATTAACCACTTAAATACACACAAAAATACTCATTTTGACTTTTGGCCATCTACAAAATATGACTCGAGAGTAATCCCTTTACCCATAGATACTAAAACGAAGTCCTTTAACTCGAAACACAAACTCAGATAATTCCTTAATATGTTTAATATCTTCGGGCACATCTAACCAACATTTAGGTCCAACATGCCTAAAAGAAAAGATGGATCTCATCGACGGAGCAAAAGGCGTTTGGACATTCTGAGCTGGTCTAGTTTAATAATTATGGACCTGGTTTTCCAGCTGAAACCTAACATTAAAAGAAGAAAATTAAAAGCATTCGTAAGATTTCTGACCTGAGTCCACTTATAACCTTAGATTTCCTCTACAGTTCATTTTACTGTAACCTTTTAAATTCAAACATAGGTCATAAGTAACTAATTAAAAAAATAAATAACCTGGTTCACCAGTATTTTATTATAATTGTTTGAACCTAAGGCATATGTAAATTTTTTAAATAAATATAATAGTTCATTTAGCTAGATCTCATTTCAAACCCAACACAAACTACTATATCAAAGTTGTTGCTTTATTGCATTATGATATACCAGAGAGATAACCTAATTTCTCATACTTTTCTTCCTTTCGGCGCTATTGTATATTATCACATTGGACGTTATTAACATGTGATTTTTCTTTATAGCTTTCTTTTCTTTGCTTTATATGTTTTCTTTAGTCTAGTTTTTTTTTCGTTTATAAAGGCTCTACAGTTCATTTTACTGTAAACTTTTAAATTCAAACATAGGTCATAAGTAAGTAATTTAAACTTAATTTATCAATTACTTTAATGAACCCATTTCTAAGGTGTTTTAATGAAATGATTCCCCTGTCTGTTTTATTTCTTATATTATTTATGACTTAGACAAGGGCGTATCCAGGGGAGAATAGGGAGTTTAGTTTTCTTTTTTTTTTGTAAAGGCTCTACAGTCCATTTTACTGTAACCTTTTGCTCAGAACTGGTTGGAATTTTGGAATTGTCATTTTATCAGAATTAGTCAAAAGGCCTAATAGCTATACTTCCAGGAATGCCATGCCCCCATGTTGAAGAGGACGTTGAAAAGAGGTTGGAGGGCTGTCCTTTTTAATTGCCCCCCCCCCACCAAAAATAATATTGAAATACACATATTGCTCAAAATAGTCGAAATCTTAAATAACTATGTCTATGGGGATCACACAACTTTAGGTTTATTACTAGTTTGTTGTTCCTAAAAAAAACTAGTTTGTTGTTTCTTTTTTGTTTTTGTTTTTTTTTTTGGCTTATAAAACCTTCCGAACGTAAAGCCGAAATATTCGGATTTTTTTTATTATTTATAATTTTTTTTTTTTTTTTTTGTCCACTGTCTTGCTTTAAAATATTACACCCGTTTTTATATATTTTCATTTGCATAATTTTGTAAATGGAAAGGCAGTGTGTTCTACGAGATTATTTAGGTGCAATAAATATGGCTACAGGAAAGACGTAACCAGTGCAGCTCTAAGAGCAAGGGTCTAACATTACAAAAACCACCCATTATTTACAGGAATGGTTTATAGTGGAAAAAAAGACGGGCGTCTTTGATCATGGCAGTCTGATTGGCTTGAAATTTTAGGGATCGTTTTCTGGGCAATAGGAACCGGAAATGGGTCAAAAACCCTTTTGTGTTTGATGAGAAACCGTGAGTCCTTGGGCCAATAAAGCCTTAATGTAGATTAGTTTGAGGCCGCGAACCCAAAAGAATGGGGTCCAAAAATGGACACAACACGTTTTCTTAATCTTGTTTGCAAGTTATTGAGACTGAAATATACAACAAAAACTCGGAAAAAAAAATGGATTGTCTTAAAAAAGGGTCCAAAAAAGGGCCATGAAACTTTTTCCGCACATTATGAAACTTGTAACCGAGAGTCACCCGGCCAAAGCAACCCTAATTCACACACACACACAAAACAGTTTTTTGGGGACACGGACCGCTTAAAACGGGAAACTTTTTCCAAAAGGTCAGTAACTTATAATTTTAAGTTCTTGGGTCAAGAAAATCACAATACAGAAGAAAACTAATAATCCCCCCCCCAAAAAAAAATAAAACAGTGTATAAGAAAAGCCCAAAACATTATTTTTCGAACGGCTCAGTTACATTTTTCTGTTTCTAGCTCTAGGGAATCTAATTCACAGAACAAGTTTAGGTCTGGGGCATGGGAGTCCCAGAGATTGGCCAGAATGTTATTTTTGGATTGGAACTTAAGTCTATAAATCATGAGTTTAGATTTGCCTGAAAATTGGGTTAGAGAAGAGACCATAGTTCTAAATAATAAGGTATGAGACAAGAGATCTGCCAAAAGTGTTTTTTTTTTAAAGCCTTTCCTAAGGTGACCCCAATGTAAAAGAAAGAGAAAAAATGGATTTACCTGAAAAAAAGGCAACTCGTCTTTTACAAACGACTTGAAATCTACATCCGTAGGTCCTAAGCCTAGGGAGCCCTAGTGCGCAGACAAATTCTTATTTTGAGGTGCCTCACCCCCTTAAAATGAGGTCCAAATGGACAAAATTACTTTATATTTAGTCAACATGAAGCGTACATCATCAAGTCCTTGAGACGTGGGGACTCCAACAGAGATAACATTTATGTGGTCTGATAGACTTGCAACTTTTTTGGTAAAACGGGCAAGAACATTTGGGAAAAAATTTATTGTGGTTTGCGACAGTCCTAAATAGACCAAAAGCTTTTTTCTCTGATCAGCTTGAAACTATCAGCGTATATACGTTAGACCAACTAGACCTCAACAATGACAACAAATTTGAAGAGTAACCCCTCGACAATGGTAAACAAAACTGAAAACGACAGTACTGTTGCTGGGAAGCATTGTTGTCCATGTTGTGTTATTGACCTCATTAAGTACATACACTCTTGTGGTTAACTATTCTTCCACCTGGAATTCACTCACAAATCATTTTATTTTAGATTTTGTGATATATCACTTAAATATCCAATTATAGCCACAGTAAAATCAATTTAACTTTAACATAATTTATTCTTTCATTAATATTAATCGATTATAATATCACCCTCTCAACTCCCACCGATAGCTTCAGATAGGCTTTCTCAGTTCCTTTTATTTAGCACCCTTAGCGGATGCGAGACTAAAACTGTTCCGGCAAGAAACCTGTTTCTTGTAGTTTCATTGGTAGATTAACTTTCCAGTCTGCCTTACTGGAGTAAGGCAGACTTAAGTTTTACTGGGGCGTAACAAGTACCTTTTTTGAGCAACTCTGGACATTCCTGTAACTTGACTTCCAGCATCTCACCTGGTTTCGATCGAGCTTTCAGTTCTTCTTCATACAGCTCTTCAAGACTCTCGCTATCTTCAAAATCACGTCGGAGTTCTTGATCCAATATCTTAAAAGAAATAACGGACACTAAACACATTTTGCTAGCAAGTTGAGTTATACACATCTAATTAGTAGTGTTCTAAACCGGTCTTACCGCTGACACGAAGTCAAAGACCTAAATTGGTTGTCACAAAAAAAACCCATTAACTTTAAAAAGTAGTTTTCATGGGTCATTTAGAAAAAGCTTATTAGAATCTTAAACACAATCGTTTCTTGTCGAAACCTAAAGGTTGATCTTTACACAGGAGCAATGTCCTTTTGCATCAGTCTTTCGGCAAAAAATAATATCGGCAAATAAAAAAAAACAATAAATACGCAGAGAAGTGGGAGGGGAATGTACAAATTTTGAATATTTTTTTTGGGCCTGAAAAACGTTACATTAAAAAAAAAAAAAATAATATTTTGTATTTGTAAAAAGAGAATTATTTTTGAGATTTTTTTTTTTCAACAATAAGTGTTTATGGGACTGCAGCCCGGGTTGGTATAAAATATTCCAAGCACTGGTTATGGCACAAAGTTAATAAAAAACCTCTAAACATCTCTTTCCCTTATTCTCGCTATTTATATATTTTTTCATCTTGCTTTTTTTTGCCCAGGATCATGGTAAAAACTATCCAAAGAAAAAATAGCTAATCATGTCTAGTTTTACATGTGGAGGTTGCATCTCTAAATTTTGTAGCAAATTCTATATTTTTACAAATAAAGAAGAGCAATTTTTGATATTCCACGCTCATGTTCCACGAAGTGACAGTAAACTGTTAGTAATGATTGGGGTGGCAGAAAAAGACCTTATATCTTGTCTAAAGCCAGCAGCATGTAATTAAATTTCACAGGACTAAAACTTAGATTGTTATACAACTGTATCTGTTGTGCCCAATTAGTCCTAAAAAAAGAAAAGAACTTAGATGACCTATTTGCTAGTGAATCGGTCGATTGTTTTACGAGCCAGTAAATAATTTTATGCTTAAAGTTCTATTTGGAAAGATCTTACCAATGATTTACACACAAATTTAGATGATTAATGCCACAATTATGGTTTATCACCGTTATGGTCTGTTGGATCTAAAAAAAAAAAAAAAACAATAATAAGTTACAAGGAGTCAGGAACAGCGATATTTATTATCTTTTTTTTTTGCGGAGACCCATAAATAAGCTTCGCATTTGAAAGTCGTATTTCCGACCAAAATATTTACTTTTCAAACTTTGTAAAAATCTCCACAGGTCAATGTTACAGTCAATTTAATCCCCTCCTCCCCCCCCCCCAAAAAAAAGAAAAGATTGGTGACTCATGAGGAGCCGATACTCTTTTTTTTTCGAGGAACGATTTTGCGAGCCTCTAAATAATTTTTACATTTTGGAAATAACTTACAAACGCTTTACTTTCAATAAAACATTAATAATCATACGTAATGTCACAGTTACAGTTAGTGATACCATAAAAAAGAAAAGTTGATAAGTGATGATGAGTTGAAGCCTCGACAAATTTTTTTTTCGTCAGAAGCAGTAACTAATTTTCATATTTTAGATCTAAATTTTGGAAAAATTCTTCCAATTATTTAATTTCAAACTTAAGTATCATATATGACTGTTATGGTCAATATAACTTAAAAAAAAACTCGATGAGAAGTGAACGAATCGATATACGTTTCATGGACCTTACCAATTCTTTGCTCAATATTACTTAAACTTTTCTTAGAAATCATATCGATATTATTATTTTCTGATATATTTTTAATTCGATATATTACTATTCCTTTGTTAGAAATCGAGTACTTACAGCTACTTGTCTGTCGTAGTTTGTTTCTCCAGTGAGAACATCACAGTGTTTCGTTGACTTTTGGTTCTTCTGCAATGGCAATTGCTGCTGAAGACGGAAGGAGAAACCAATATTTCCAGGCAATGGCAAACGCGAATCCGTAGGCCCAAAAAGTATATGTTTTACATCCAAATGGTGTATTGTTGGCTCTAGAATACCTTGAATAATTATTAATCAAAATAATAACAAGTTTATCTGATTTGGAAATAGTTCTTCATATAGCACCCCCTCACCGTCCCTTAAAAAGAAAGAGAGCAGAGGAACAAGAAAGCAATATTTCCTGGCAATCAACTTCAAAAGGAGCCCATTCGCTTGGATATTGAAAGTTCTAGTTCCCTTTTAAAGAGTCAAAAGTGATTAGAGGGCTATCGCCCCCCCCCAGCCGCTAATTTACAAACCCATCCAATCAAAATTTTGAGATAGCCATTTTGTTCAGCATAGTAGAAAGGACCAGTAATCCCGTCTTTGGGTATGACAGCCCCACCTCCCCCTACAACCCCCAAGACAAGGACTAAAGTCACGCTATTTGCCGATTATTAATATATAAAGTTTTATGGAAGGGGTAGTCGTATGAGACATCTGAGGAGGCTCATCGGAGGGGCAAATTTTGAGACAGCCATTCTGTTTAGCACAGATGAGTTGAGCGGTCCAGTAGCTACGTGTCTAAGGATATTGGGTATGTCAACCCTACATAGTTATACAATTTGCACATTATGCTTTAAAACTAAATTAAAAGGCACTGTGTGTATGCTATCCTTCTGTCCTATATATTTAAAATTTGCAGAGCTTATCATATCTAGGGTGCTCGAACACACTTGAAGGTCATGTTTGCAGCAAATAGCTATCTCTGTTTAATGTTATTTGAAATCTAAAATTCACACTTACACGCTTTTTAAAACTTCCTCGGGACAACACCATCGTAATATGTCTTATGGCACCAAAATCTAATTTTAGTGGCATTTTTGGAGTGCAAAGGCTTGAAACCATAAAAGGTCTACTACTGAAATTTCCATGATCAAAAATCCTCATACTGATGTTTAAAATCTCCCCTTTGAATAGTCCCCTACCCATTCACCTTTGCAAGTTTACGGAAAAATTCTGGAGATTAATAAAAAGTGCTTCACACCCAAACGTGTCTAATTTTTCTTTCTTTGTTGCCCCAGCAATAGCCGGTTACTGAAACACTCCAAAAACTCTCCCACTCCATAAAGGTGTGCATTAACTGGTGGCTGGTTTGATATTACATAACAAACTTAACCCGAAGTTTCCAAATAAAAAGACGATTGGTTCACTATTCAATCCTGCTTACAAGTATAATAATCGCTACCGTCACAATATTCTTTTAGAAATTTTCTTTCAGCAGAAATGTTTGAGCCTATAAAGCTTTGGATACTCCTAATATCTCTCAATTTTTCTTCAAGTTCTTTCTGACTTGTGTGTATTTCAAGACTAGACTACATCCTATTAAAATTTAAGCCCGACCGGAGTAAAAGCTATTTCTAATCTTAGAGTTGAGGCCCAATTTCAAAGACCCTCTCTCCTCCCCATTCACACATTAAAAAAAGGATAATCATAATATTTAAGGCCGGAATCAAAATCCAGCCATTTAGAATGAAACTTGATATATTCCTACTTGAAAGGAGTAATTATTAACTTTGCCATGCACGAAAAGATACACGCAAGCAACTGCACCCACCAATAGAAGCGTTTTCATTGGCTGTCAGTGACAGAAATTTGGTACAATCACGGCTCTGCTGGTTCTTGGTCTTTGGTCTAAATCAGTTTAGCTCAGTGTTTCCACTTGCCCGGATTTTGCAGGGCAAACCACATTTTTGACCCCCTTGCAAGGAAAAAAAATATTTCCAGGAATTTTTCGGATTTTCGATCTCTAGTGTTTCCACTTGCCCGGATTTTGCAGGGCAAGAAACCGGATTTTCGACCCCTTGCTAGGAAAAAAAAATATTTCCAGGAATCAAAAAATTTATAGTCAGTCTTCTTCAGATGAAAAAGCCCATTGCTTGTATTGTAAGAAATCTCTAGCCTATGGAAATTCGGAGCTGAGAAAATATATGGGGTCCGATTACCACAAAGAGCATGTCAGAAGCCAAGATGCTGCAAATCGTGGCCCCATACCACTCAATCGCATGCTTACTGTAAACAAGCGCGAATTGGAGACCACAGAGGCCAAAATATCTGCATTTATTGTTGAAAATGACTTGCCCTGAAATGCTGTGGATAGACTTGTGCCAATGATAAAAAGCCTTCCTCCTAAGTCTGTCCTTGAAAAGGTGTCACTTGGGAAACAAAAAGTCAATAACGTAATTCGCCAAGGATTAGGTCCTTATTGCAATTTGAAGAAAATCCGTGCTTATCGACATTTTGAAGAAAATCCGCTTCAGTGATGATAGATGAAACCACAGATGTGGTTTCATCTTAGCTTGCCCAAATAGGTAATATAAGCAAGAAAATCCGAAAGAAGCAAGAAGCTTATTTTGAGCTTCTAATCAATACTGATTCAAACTTATTCTTAGGCCTTGGGTTGAGTTCAGTGAAATAAGGCTTAATTTAAATATGAGCGTTACATTATGTTTAAGTCAAAAGAGGTTTGATTTAAAGTGGGGTCCAGCTGAACGACGGTTTAGTTAAATGTGGTTGAGTTGTAAAGAGGCTCAGTCAAATTGGACTGAGTTGCATGGGGTCCATTTAAACGGGGTTTACGACGATTCAGTCAAATGGGGTTGATTTACACATGGGTTGAGTTGCATAGGGGTTCAGTTGCACGAAGGTTCGGTTAAATAGGGTGGAGTTGCACGTGGGTTCAGTTGCACGAGGGTTAAGTTAAATGGGGTTGAATTGCAGGGATTAAGTTACCAACACACCTCTTTATACAGATTATAACTTCATTGCATTACTATCATGTTTTTTGTGCTCTTTAAACGCATTTGAATATGATGCATTCAAATAAAAAATCGTTTTTTTTAAAAATAAATACTCTAAAGTAGTCAGCTGAAGGGTGCACGTCCTGCCCATGACCCACCGAAATATTGCCGAGCTCTACCGGTGAACATTGTGCCACACGTTGGGAATCACGGGTCTATGGGCACACGAAATGCAGTTCCTCCCCTCATGGGATGGGAGGATGTCGGAAGGAAAGATTTAGGGGAAACAACAACTTCTTGGGAGGGTGTAAAGAGGAAGGCGTTGAATAGATTGGGATGGAGGAAGAGTGTGCATAGCTGTGTTGTCCTCAGATTGCAGATTGGATGGTTTTGCCTTGAGTTGTTAGTAGTAGCAGTGGAGTCATATGTACAAAATAAAATTCACACCCTTCCTTTTAAGTTTTTAAAAATTTCGTTGTAGGTTAGCAACTCATTATCCCAACCAATTTTTCATATTTTTCATAAGGTTTCTCCGAATAATTAAGGTTTTAACAGATTTGTAACTAAAAAGGAGCTACTTAAACCACTGGTTTAAATAAAAGAAATTACCTAAGACTAAAGTAACAACAAAGATCATCCAGCAGCGAATCCAAAATTTACACTGAGAATAACAGTTCACCAAACTGATATTAGGGTATTATTTCAAGGCAGTTGTTTTCACTTTCATCCCAACAAGAGTTCCTTCTAGTAGATAAACAAGGCTCTAATGTTAAAGTTGGATGATGAAATATCACAAAATATGATGAAAATATAATACGTTAGAAACAAATCTGGGCTATATACTTGCACATTAGGGAGTGGGGGTAAAGTATAGCGGGTCTGCATGCAAAATGTGTTACGTACAGTTATTCCGCATATTGTGAAGTAAGAATTGTTTTCTAACTTCAAACTGTTCAAATAATTTATCCCCGTCCCCCTCTAATGTGCAAATATATATTCCAAATTATGTATTTCCCCTCTTTTCTGTCATTGCCTCAACTTGAACAATACCTCTCGGTGCAACGCACGTCAGTTGGTAGCGATTTTATGGCAGTAATTTCAAATGTCTGAAGAGTGTTTACGGATGGCAGGTGCAATAATAAATCGAATGAAGCACTTCGATAATGCCAACAACTAAATTTACATTAAGTTCCTCTTATGGTCTATTGATTTTGGTTTGAACCCCGCTCTGATCCGCACAAGCTCACACAAAATTAATAAATATTATACCCTAGACACAAAATTGATCGGTGACGATATTGCACTCAAGCGGACGGGGGGAAGATTAACGTAGATACATTTTCTAGTAAAGCAGGTTTTTATTGCAATTTAACTCTAAGAAAATTGTTTAATTATACGAGACTTGTATTAGAAGTGTTTAATAATAGAGTAAAGGATGCTTTACTCAATGGTTCGATTAAGCCTATTTAAATATGAAATAATCATGTGAGCGCAAAGAGGTCACAGACTAATTGTTTAGTTATGATTTCTCTGGAAGTGGGAGAGAATACGCTGCGGCAGTGTGAGGTCAAAAATCCGCTTGGGCCCCAACAAATCTCTAACCTATAATGCCATTTAATACTGGATAATTATATGAACTGTGATGTAGCCTGACAACACTAAACGAATCTATAAAGCTTTTCATAGTCTTCCACCATCTGTGACATTAGTAACTTTCATTATACAATTAAAATTATGTTAAAAACACGATCGTAAATCTAAATATTTCTTTAGTAGCCATGAAGCAATTGAACAGCATGCAGAAATATTGAACTGATTCATCAAGCAGCATTTTGCTCTCACCAGCTATAATACCAATAGCGGGTAATATACAGTTTTAAATTGTAAGAAATATGCTTTAGCATCACTTGAAATGAAGATCAAATAAGACATAATATGAACTCTGGAAATCCGATTATTTCTCTATCAGCTATGATACAAATTCTAAAGCTAGTCTATAGACCTAATACTATCGAGATGACCTTAATCTGAACTTGTGTACAAACTAATCATGAAATGTCCTTTAAAGAACCAAAACGAGAGCCAATCATTGAACTGAGCCATTGTGCAGAAGTGATACCAAATTAAACGTGAAAAAAAGAAGAAAATCCTAAAATGGATTGTTTCTTTATCTTAAAAGGGATTGATAATATTTTGATTCTATTAAAGGAGTCCTTAATTGGTTTGCTTTTACTGTGCCAAAACTCCTATAATATTTTGTGTTTTCAGTAAAGCGCTAGTTTTTTATAATCATAAAAGCCTAGGGAAACATAATTAGTTGGTTTATTTGTACTAGTTATATTAAATATGAATTAAATAGGCTGTGAAGTAATAATTTTTGTCCATTTTAAGTTTTAACTTCGCTATTTACTTCCCTCGGAAAAACTTTTTTTAAAATAAATCTTTGTTCGTTTCTGATTAAAATTTAACGGAGAAACAACGCTGCCATGATCTTTTTTATTTATACGAAGTAATGTATGCTCGGTTTAAATTTTTAATGTCACTTGTTAGTTTCAGTTGAAAACTTATTCTTAATATAATTTCTAAGTATCACCGATCTAGGGGAGATAAGACAGCTCTAAAAAATAGTGTAAACAACCTTGACAGCTAAGAAAAACTTTAGTCTATAACATAAAGTTCATTAACCATACTTCACAAAACAATACATGTTTTTCAGGAACGTTTTTTTCGATGAGTAAAAAGCTGTTTTTACTCGGCCAACTTCGCCTGAAAAAGCCATAATGAAGACAGGGTTTTATAAATCGCATAATGACTAGTAGAAACTAGAAGGCTACTGTAACAAAAGAAAGCTGTTTAAGGGCTCATTTAGAAGCTTATATTTATACCTAATCGGTTTTCGTGAATTTGACTTTGTGGAAATGTGCTATCAAGTCCTTAATTGGTTTGTTTTTACTGTGCCAAAACTCCTATAATATTTTGCGTATTCAGTAAAGCGCTAGTTTTGTATAATCATAAGAGCATAGGGAAACATAATTAGTTGGTTTATTTGCACCAGTTATATTAAATATATATTAAATAGGCTGTGAAGTAATAATTTTTGTCCGTTTTAAGTTTCAAAATTAATCTTTACTTCCCTCGGAAAAACTTTGTTTTTTTAAAATTAATCTTTGTTCGTTTTTGATTAAAATTTAATGCAGAAACAACGCTGCCATGATCTTTTTTATTTATACGACGTAATGTACGCTCGGTTTAAATTTTTAACGTCACTAGTAGTAAGAGTATATAAGATTTGAACCGTAAATTCAACCGTACATTCACGCCTACAAGAATATGCACCGTAGCTTCACGGAGGTGCTGATTTGAACTGTACAAGAAAAAATACATGGAATCGCTGTTGATTTGAACGGTACATGAAAAAATACTTGGAATTGCTGTTGATTTGAACGGTACATGAAAAAATACATGGAATTGCGCAAGAAAAACCCACGCGTGTGACATTAGAGTTAGACATGGGCATTTTAAAAGCTGGCAAGGTAACAACCAGACTGGTTTTTGAGGCAACACTCAATTTTTAGGAACCAATCAGAGACATCGGTGGTTGCTCAATAGACGATAACTCGACAGGTGATGGGATATAAATAAAAGCAATGGTTTTCATTAAAATTCATATAAGTAATAGAATCTACTTTAGAGAGAATAGTTTATTTGAGAGAATATTAGTAGAGAAAATGAATGTAGCATTTATATTAGTGGAGATTGATTATGGAGCCGGCAGCAGTAATGATATACGAGTACCCAATGTGGCTGTGGAAATAACCGGTGGCTGTAGACTATGCCTTGAATGGGACGATATGTATGCTAGATACGTGATATCATTAAGCAAATTTAAGCAGGAGGAACAACTATGTTTTGCTGCGAAACTGAATATTGTGCATATAAATAAACTTCGGTCAGCATTAGATGTCCTATCGAAATATATTCATGAGAACAAAAGGCATCAGTGAATATTATTGTAGTAATTATGCTCAGTAAAATTGTTTCTAAATCAATGGTATTTTTCTTTCTATAGTAGACAAGCGTATATTTTCTAGTGTAGAAAAAAAATTCTGGTTAGTCTGAAGTTGGTTGTGAAAGTGTTAGGACTCTAAAAAATGGATAGACTCGAGAAAGAGCAAATTATGGGCAATCTAGTGTGTATGAACAAAGGTTTGATTCTAGATGATGATTTTCTAGAGTTGTCTATTCAAAGGGAGATATTTTCTCAGGGAGTGCTTGTCGATATAATGAAAACGGATTCTCATCTTTGGAAACGGTTAACGATGATAAAATAGTCTTATGAGTTGACCTAGCTTCAGCAGAAGCTTAGGATAGTAGCAGTGACAATTGAGAGATAAGGAGCAATTGCCCCCTATTTTTGAAAAATACCTTTTTGTTGCCTTTATACTTTTAAAAAATACAAAGTTCAATATTCGAAGCTATCTTCAGCAGGGGCTTAGGAAAAAAGCGGCGATACTTGAGAGATAAAGATTATTTGCCCCCTAGTTTTTGAAAAACACCTTTTCGTAGTATTTTACTTTTAAAAAGTTCAATATTCGAAGCTAGCTTCAGCAAGAGCTTAGGATAGTAGTGGTGACAATAGAGATATCTTTATCAAGTGCACAATATTTATGAAAAAATAAGTATTTGTGTCATTTATACTTTAAAAAAATACAAAGTTCAGTATTTTAAGCTAGTTTCAGAATGAGCTTAGGACAGAAGCGTAGAACACTGAGAGATAGAGATGAATTGCCACCATCGTTTTTGAAAAATATCTTTTTGTGATATTTTACTTTTAAAAAGTTCAATATTCGAAGCTAGCTTCAGCAGGAGCTTAGGATGGCAGAGGTGACAATTGAGAGATAGAGATTAATTGCCCCATAGTTTTTGAGAAATACCTTTTTTGTGATATTTTACTTTTAAAAAGTTCAATATTCGAAGCTAGCTTCAGCAGGAGCTTATGACGGCAGCGGTGAAAATTGAGAGATATAGATTAATTGCCCCCCAGTTTTTGAAAAATACCTTTTTATGATATTTTACTTTTAAAAAGTTCAATATTCGAAGCTATCTTCAGCAGGAGCTTAGGACGGCAGCGGTGACAATTGAGAGATAGAGATTAATTGCCCCCTAGTTTTTGAAAAAATACCTTTTTGTGGTATTTTACTTTTAAAAAGTTCAATATTCGAAGCTAGCTTCAGCAAGAGCTTAGGATAGTAGTGGTGACAATTGAGATATAAGTATCAATTGCCCCCTATTTTTTAAAAAATACATTTTTTTGTCATTTATACTTTTAAAAAATACAAAGTTCAATATTCGAAACTATCTTCAGCAGGAGCTTAGGACAAAAGCGGTGACAATTGAGAGATAGAGATTAATTGCCACCATAGTTTTTGAAAAATATCTTTTTGTGATATTTTACTTTTAAAAAGTTCAATATTCGAAGCTAGCTTCAGCAGGAGCTTAGGATGGCATCGGTGACAATTGAGAGATAGAGATTAATTGCCCCAAAGTTTTTTAAAAATACGTTTTTTGTGATATTTTACTTTTAAAAAGTTAAATATTCGAAGCGAGCTTCAGCAGCACCTTAGGACGGCAGCGGTGACAATTAAGAGATAGATATTATTTGCCCCCGATTTTTTTAAAAACACTTTTTTATGATATTATACTTTTAAAAAGTTCAATATTCGAAGCTAGCTTTATCAAGAGCTTAGGATGGAAGCTCTGACAATTGAGAGATAGAGATCAATTGCCCCCCTATTTTTTGAAAAATACTTTTTTGTAATATTTTACTTTTAAAAAGTTTAATAGTCGAAGCTATCTACAGTAGGAGCTCAGGACGGCAGCGGTGACAATTGAGAGATAGAGATTAATTGCCCCCTAGTTTTTGAAAAATACCTTTTTGGGATATTTTACTTTTAAAAAGTTCAATATTCGAAGCTATCTTCAGCAGGAGCTTAGGACGGCAGCGGTGACAATTGAGAGATAGAGATTAATTGCCCCCCTAGTTTTTGAAAAATACCTTTTTTTGATATTTTACTTTTAAAAAGTTCAATATTCGAAGCTAGCTACAGTAGGAGCTTAGGACGGCAGCGGTGAAAATTGAGAGATAGAGATTAATTGCCTCCTAGTTTTTGAAAAATACCTTTTTGTGATATTTGATAACAGAGTGGATGTCTTAGACTTAGTTATAGTTCTGTACTGTGGCACGAATTCCTTTTGAAAAACCCAAATGAATGACTTGAAATAAAATTTTCAACGAGAAATATCTGAAAATTATTTTTTTTTTGGGGGGGGGGGGGCGATGACAGATTGGATGTCTCAGACTAGTGATAGTGCTGTGGCACGAATTGTTTGCGAAAAACCCAAATGAATGACTTGAAATAAAATTTTAACAAGAAGTGTCTGAAAAGTATTTTTTGGGAGATGGGACGATGACAGAGTGGATGTCTTAGACTAGTTATAGTGCTGTACTCTGGCATGAATTGCTTTTTGAAAACCCGGGTGAATTATTTGAAAATAAATTTTTAACAAGAAATGTCTGAAGTGTTTTTGGGGAGATGGGGCGATGACAGAAGCGTGTCTTAGACTAGTTATAGTTCAGTACTGTGGCACGAATTGCTTGTGAAAAACCCAAATGAATGACTTGAAAATAAAGTTTTAACAAGAAATGTCTGAAAAGTATTTTTGAGGAGATGGGGCGAAGACAGCAGCGTGTCTTAGAGTAATTATAGTTCTGTATTGTGGCACGAATTCCGTTTGAAAAACCCAAATGAATGACATGAAATAAAATTTTTAACGAGAAATGTCTGAAAATTGTTTTTCGGGGGATGGGGCGATGACAGATTGGATGTCTCAGACTAGTGATAATGCTGTACTTTGGCACAAATTGCTTGTGAAAAACCCAAATGAATGACTTGAAAATAAAGTTTTACCAAGAAATGTCTGAAAAGTGTTTTTGGGGAGATGGGGCGAGGACAGCAGCGTGTCTTGGAGTAGCTATAGTTCTGTACTGTGGCACGAATTCCTTTTGAAAAACCCAAACGAATGACTTGAAATAAAATTTTTAACGAGAAATGTCTAAAAATTGATTTTGGGGGGATGGGGTAATGACAGATTGGATGTCTCAGACTAGTGATAGTGCTGTACTGTGGCACGATTTGCTAGCGAAAAACCCAAATGAATGACTTGAAATAAAATTTTTATCAAGAAATGTCTGAAAAGTATTTTTTGGGAGATGGGGCGATGACAGAGTGGATGTCTTAGACTAGTTATAGTGCTGTACTCTGGCATGAATTGCTTTTCCAACACCCGGATGAATTAGTTGAAAATAAATTTTTAACAAGAAATGGCTGAAAAGTGTTTTTGGGGAGATGGGGCAATGACAGAAGCGTGTCTTAGACTAGTTATAGTTCAGTACTGTGGCACGAATTGCTTGTGAAAAACCCAAATGAATTACTTGAAAATAAAGTTTTAACAAGAAATGTCTGAAAAGTGTTTTTGGGGAGATGGGGCGATGACAGAGTAGATGTCTTAGAGTAATTATAGTTCTGTACTGTGGCACGAATTCCTTTTGAAAAACCCAAATGAATGACTTGAAATAAAATTTTGAACGATAAATGTCTGAAAATGGTTTTTGGGGGGATGGGGTGACGACAGATTGGATGTCTCAGACTATTGATAGTGCTGTACTGTGGCACGAATTGCTTGCAAAAAACCCAAATGAATGACTTGAAATAAAATTTTTAACAAGAAATGTCTGAAAAGTATTTTTTTGGGAGATGGGGCGATGACAGAGTGGATGTCTTAGACTAGTTATAGTGCTGTACTCTGGCATGAATTGCTTTTCGAAAACCCGGGTGAATTAGTTGAAAATAAATTTTTAACAAGAAATGTCTAAAAAGTGTTTTTGGGGAGATGGGGCGATGACAGAAGCGTGTCCACACACAGATATGAAACACACACACAGAGACGACACCCACACAGAGACGACACACTCAAAGTGACGACTTACACATAGAGACGACACACTCACAGAGACGACAAACACACAGAGACGACACACATAGAGAGACGACCGACAAACACACAGAAACGACACTCACACACAGAGACGACACACACATAGAGACAACACACACACAGAGAAGACACACACACACAGACGACACAAACACATAGGCTACACACACAAAGAGACAACAAACAAACAGAGAAGAAACACAAAAAAGAGACGACACACACACAAAAAGACAACAAACACAGAGACAAAACACGCACAGAGACGACACACACACACGGATATGAAACACACATAGAGACGATACACGCACAGAGACGACACACACACAAAGACAACAAGCACAGAGACAACACTCACACAGAGACAACACACACACACACAGAGACGACACACGCACAGAGACGACACACACACAGAGACGACAAAACACAGAGAGAAGACACACGCAAACAGACAACACACACACACAGAGACGACACACACACACAGAGACGACACACACATAGCGACGACACACGCACAGAGACGACACACAGAGAGATTACACACGCACAGAGACGACACACACACACACACACAGACGACACACACACAGAGACGAAACACACATAGAGACGATACACACACACACACACACACAGAGGCGACACACACACACACACACATAGCGACGACACACGCACAGAGACGACACACAAAGAGAGATAAAACACACGCACAGAGACGACACACACACAGAGACAACACACACACAGAGACGACACACACATAGCGACGACACACACATAGCGACGACACATACACAGAGACGCCACACACACACACAGAGAAGACACACGCACAGAGATGACACACACACACAGAGATGACACACACACACACACATACACAGACGACACACATAGAGATGACACACTTACAAAGACTATACAGACACAGAGAGACAAAACACAGATAGAGACGAGACAAAAACACAGAAAGGACACACACTCACAGAAACGACACACACAAAAAGATGACACACACATACAGAGGTAACACGCAAATAGCGACGAGACACACACAGAGAAGACACACACACAGATACAACAAGCACAGAGACAACAAGCACACTGAGACAAAACGCACAAAGAGACGACACACACAAAGAGACGACACACACACAGATACGAAACACACATAGAGACGACACACGCATAGAGACAACACACACAGAGACGACACACACAGAGACGACTTACACATAGAGACGACACACGCACAGAGACGACAAACACACAGAGACGACACACATAGAGAGACGACACACACACAGAGAGACCACACACAAAGAGACTACACACACAAAGAGACGACACACACACGGATACGACACACACAAAGAGACGACACACGCACAGAGACAACAAACATACAGAGAAGACACAAAAACAGAGACGACACACCCACAGTGATGACACACACATAGAGACGACACACGCACAGACATGACACACAAACAGAGTCATAGTGAGAGAGATATCCAAAAAGTTCGGTTGATCTAGGTTCACTTAGAGTGGCGCGCCACTCTAAGTGAACGTAGATCAACCCAGCTTTTTGGATATCTCTCATTATGACTCTTTTTATGTTTCGTGTCTGTGCGGGTGTCGTCTCTATGTGTGTGTCATCTCTGTGGGTGTTTCGTCTCTGTTTTTGTGTCTTCTCTGTATGTTTGTCGTCTCTGTGCGTGTGTTGTCTCTGTGTGTTTGTCGTCTCTGTGTGTGTGTGTGTGTCGTCTCTGTGTGTGTCGTCTCTGTGTGTTTGTCGTCTCTGTGCGTGTGTCGTCTCTGTTTGTTTCGTCTCTTTGTGTGTGTGTGTGTTGTCTCTCTGTGTGTTTCGTCTCTGTTCGTCTGTGTTGGCTATGTGTGTGTGTTGTCTCTTTTCGTGTGTGTCCTCTGTCTGTGTGTGTTGTCTCTGTGTGTGTGTGTCGTCTGTGTGCAGGTGTCGTCCCTGTCTTTGTGTCGTCGTCTCTGTGCGTGTGTCTTCTCAATGTGTGTGTGTCGTCTCTGTGTGTGTGTGTGTATCGTCTCTGTGCGTGTGTCGTCTCTATGTGTGTTTCGTCTCTGTTTGTGTGTCATCTCTGTGTGTGTGTATCGTCTCTTTGCGTGTGTCTTCTCTCTGTGTGTTATTGTCTCTGTGTGTGTGTCGTCTCTGTGCGTGTGTCGTCGCTATGTGTGTGTCATCTCTGTGTGTGTGTGTTGTCTCTGTGTGCGTGTCGTCTCTGTGCGTGCGTCTTCTCTCTGTGTTGTCGTCTCTGTGCGTGTGTCGTCGCTATGCGTGTGTCGTCTCTCTGTGTGTTTGTGTGTGTTGTCTCTGTGTGCGTGTTGTCTCTGTGCTTGTTGTCTTTGTGTGTGTGTCGTCTCTGTGCGTGTATCGTCTCTATGTGTGTTTCGTATCCGTGTGTGTGTGTCGTCTCTGTGCGTGTGTTGTCTCTGTGTTTGTTGTCTTTGTGTGTGTGTGTCGTCTCTGTTTTGTGTGTCTTCTCTGTATGTTTGTTGTCTCTATGTGTGTGTCGCCTCTGTGTATGTGTCGTCTGTGTGTGTGTGTCTTCTCTGTGTCTGTGTTGTCTCTATGTGTGTGTCGTCTCTGTGTGTGGGTGTCCTTTCTGTGTGTTTGTCCTCTCTGTGTATGAGTCTTCTCTTTTTGTCTGACGTTTCTGTGTGTGTTTAGTCTCTGTGTATGAGTCAGCTCTGTGTGTGTGGGTGTCGTCTCTTTGTGTGTTTCGTATCTGTGTGTGTGTGGTCTCTTTGTGTGTGTAGTCTCTGTGTGTTTGTCGTGTCTGTTTCTCTGTGTGTGTGTCGTGTCTTTGTTTGTGTAGTCTCTTTGTGTGTTTAGTATCTGTGTGTGTGTCGTCTCTTTGTGTGTGTTGTCTCTGTGTATGAGTCAGCTCTGTGTATGTGTGTGTCGTCTCTTTGTGTGTTTCGTATCTGTGTGTGTGTCGTCTCTTTGTGTGTGTTGTCTCTGTGTGTTTGTCGTCTCTGTCCTCTCTGTGTGTGAGTCGTCTCTTTGTGTCTGTCGTCTCTTTGTGTGTTTCGTATCTGTGTGTGTGTCGTCTGTTTGTGTGTGTTGTCTCTGATTGTGTGTGTCGTCTCTGTTTGTGTGTCGTCTCTTTATGTTTGTCGTATCTGTGCGTGTGTCGTCTGTGTGAGTGTGTCGTCTCTATGTGTAAGTCGTCACTTTGAGTGTGTCGTCTCTGTGTGGGTGTCGTCTCTGTGTGTGTGTGTTGTCTCTATGCGTGTGTCGTTTCTATGTGTGTTTCGTATCTGTGTGTGGACACGCTTCTGTCATCGCCCCATCTCCCCAAAAACACTTTTCAGACATTTCTTGTTAAAAATTTATTTTCAACTAATTCAGCCGGGTTTTCGAAAAGCAATTCATGCCAGAGTACAGCACTATAACTAGTCTAAGACATCCACCCTGTCATCGCCCCATCTCCCAAAAAAATACTTTTCAGACATTTCTTGTTAAAAATTTTATTTCAAGTCATTCATTTGGGTTTTTCGTAAGCAATTCGTGCCACAGTACAGAACTATCACTAGTCTGAGACATCCAATCTGTCATCGCCCCATCCCCCCAAAAACAATTTTCAGACATTTCTCGTTAAAAATTTTATTTCAAGTTATTCATTTGGGTTTTTCAAAAGCAATTCGTGCCACAGTACAGAACTATAACTACTCTAAGACATCCACTCTGTCATCGCCCCATCTCCCCAAAAACACTTTTCAGACATTTCTTGTTAAAACTTTATTTTCAAGTCATTCATTTGCTCCTGCTCCTGCTGAAGATAGCTTCGAATATTGAACTTTGTATTTTTTAAAAGTATAATTCCACAAAAAGGTATTTTTTCAAAAATAGGGGGCAATTGCTCCTAATATCTCAATTGTCACCGCTACTATCCTAAGCTCCTGCTGAAGCTAGCTTCGAATATTGAACTTTTTAAAAGTAAAATACCACGAAAAGGTGTTTTTCAAAAACTAGGGTGCAAATAATCTCTATCTCTCAATTGTCCCCGCTTTTGTCCTAAGCTCCTGCTGAAGATAGCGTCTAATATTTAACTTTGTATTTTTTTAAAAGTATAAATGCAAAAAAAAGGTATTTTTCAAAAATAGGGGGCAATTGCTCCTTATCTCTCAATTGTCACCGCTACTATCCTAAGCTTCTGCTGAAGCTAGGTCAACTCATAAGACCATTTTATCATCGTTAACCGTTTCCAAAGATGAGAATCAGTTTTCATTATATCGACAAGCATTCCCTGTGAAAATATCTTCCTTTAAATAGACAACTCTAGAAAATCGTCATCTAGAATCAAATGCTTTTCCGTAAGCACTTAATTCCCCGTGATCCACTCTTTCTTAAATCTATCCATTTTTTAGAGTCCTAAAACTCTCACAACCAATTTCAGACTAACCAGAATTTCTTTTTTTTTACTCTAAAAAATATACGCTAGTCTACTATAGAAAGAAAAATACCTTTGATTTAGAAACAATTTTACTGAGCATAATTACAACAATAACATTCACTGATGCCTTTTGTTCTCATCAATATATTTCGATAGTACATCTAATGCTGTCCGAAGTTTATTTATATGCACAATATTCAGTTTCGCAGCAAAACATAGTTGGTCCCTCTACTTAAATTTGCTTAATGATATCACGTATCTAGCGATATATACATATCTTCCCATTCAAGGCATAGTATACAGCCACCGGTTATTTCCACAGCCACATTGGATGCTCGTATTTCGTTGCTGCTGCCGCCAGTTCTATCATTAATCTCCAATAATGTAAATGCACCACTCATTTTCTCAACTAATATCCTCTCAAATAAACTATTCTCTCTGAATTCAATTCTCTTACTAATATGAATTGAAATGAAAACCTTTCCTTTTTTTCAGATCCCATCACCAATCAAGTTATCGTATATTGAACAACCGTCGTTGTCTCTGATTGGCTCCTAAAAAATGGGTGGTACCTCAAAAACCAGTCTGGTTGTTACCTTGCCAGCTTTTAAAATGTCCTTGTCTAACTCTAATGTCACACGCGTGGGTTTTTCTTGCGCAATTCCATGTATTTTTTCATGTACCGTTCAAATCAACAGCAATTCCATGTATTTTTTCTTGTACAGTTGAAATCAGCACCTACGTGAAGCTACGGTGCATATTCTTGTAGGCGTGAATGTACGGTTCAAATCTTATATACTCTTACTACTGTCACTTCTTAGTTTCAGTTGAAAACTTATTTTTAGGGCTTTAAAACTCACCTAATGACTAGCAGAAACTAGAAGGCTACTGTAACAAAAGAAAGCTGTTTTAAGGGCTCATTTAAAAGCTTATATTTATACTTAATCGCTTTTCATCAATTTGACTTGATAGCACATTCCCACAAAGTGCACTTTCAGTTGTTTCCCCAACTTTTTTAAATGAAAGAAGTGTCTTTTCGAATGAACTGACCAAAAAAGGTGATTTCAAAACCTAGGCAAGAGCAAAAACTAAGGGGGGAAGGACGTCCCTTCCCCTCAATAAAGGCCGTTAGAACTAGTACACAGGCTTCATCACAGAGGGAAGTTTGAAGGTTCAATTCAAAACTTTTGATCAATCAAGCTTAATTTTTGGTAGATGTTTAGTTGAAAAGTTTTTAGTTTTAGTTAATTTGCTTTCACAATAATCTTTTACTTTTAATATGACTAGTTGATTTATGAAACTTACTAAGAGGGTCTGGAGGGGGAGTATACGTGAGGGAATCTTATAAGCCTTCAGTTAAGAGCGTTGGACCATAATTATTGGAGTGGTACAGTTTTATGCTTCCAACTCTTCCACTTAAGAAGTGGTACCAAAAGTGCCGTTTTTATTGCTATATGGCACTTTTGGATGGTAAAATTGATGAAAAGCACGTAGATATGAGTAATAGGTTTAAAATCTGCCTTCCCGGGATATGCCTTACAAATGAGTGCCATTAAACATCACTTTTTAAAGTTCTACTAGCCCAATAGCCCCACTCTGTAAAAAAAAAATCATTTGAGATTCAAAAAAACTGTTTGTAATATTTATCAAAAACAAAATAGGGATTTCAATAATTGACATTATGGTTCGAACACCATTTTGGATTTCCATGATCAATTCGAAATTTCCGGAGTACTGAAAAACAAACCTGCCCTGACCCAGTTCTTAAGCGGAATATTCAATTTGTTTATAAAGAAGCATGTTGGAAGTTAAGATCCTTTTTGAATATCCATCTTGTTTGCTGGATTTCCCATTCTCTTATTGGATTCAAATCAGAACTCTGTTTCAATTTCCTAGGTCTAAAGTCTAATATCTAGTTCTTAGGATTCAGTTTTCCCTTTCTTCTTTCTGAAGCATCAATACATGCAAAAAAATAATCTCACTTATTTTACAAGAACAGAAAATTACAACAAAAAATTTCTCCCAGATAATATGACATCTCTTAACTGCTGCATTTTTTCATGTTGGGAATCAGTAAATCAATGGCGTAGTAGCAAGCCGACAGAAGACACTTGAGTATGAAATATCTTCCAATCAGGAAAACAGTGACACTCGGACCTGAAGTGAAGATGAAATCAAACCGAGGCAAAAATAAAAGAAAGGCTTCCCCCTTTTTTTTCTACCTCCAGAGGTGAACGGTTGCAATAATTATTCCACGAATCCTGTCTTTTCTGAATACCTTTGACTTACTCATCAGATCTCATCAAATATCTTGTTCGCCGTCTCATCAAATCTGTGAGTTATAAGGTTGAAACCTTGCAAAATAGATATTTAGCTTAAATGAAGTAGAACAAGATCGTTTTCAGCTTCACAAATTTGCTCAATCCTAGCTTATACGGCTTCAAAGATATGCAAATACATCTCCTAAATTTTGAAGAAAAAAACATTCATATGGCTTAAGATTCTACTTAAATAACAGGAATTGTATTTTTGGCACTAAACCTTGAGAAAAAGGAACTGATAACTGAAAATTAAGGTAAAATGTTGTTTTGTCAAAATTTCAATAAGTATAGACCTGACAAGTAGGCAAATTTAAGGACCCTCTAGAGGGAGAAGGAGTGGAGGTAGGTACTTCAAAATACCTTCCCGGAATATTCTTTGATGCTTATTTACTACATGGAAAAGATGTGCTACATTATATTGGGAAGTGGCGGGTATCTATCGAAACGGGGATATTTACATACAGAATTTGATTTTAAGGGGTGGTTTATTTTTGGGCTTACGATATTTAAACTTTTGTTCTTTGGGGTTTAGGGGGAAAAAGGTACCTAGGTTAGGTTAGGTATTTAATATATGCTATGATTTACCCTCATCCCCCCCTAATGTGCAAATATATAGCCGAAATTTGTTTCTAAACTATTATATTTTCATCCTATTTTGCTTCATTAGCATCAACCAAACTTCATTTCTCGCGTGTGGTCCAGATAGTACATAAGTACCGATACGTTAGCCTGTAGAACCATTCCTGGAAGTTTCATTTTCCTAACCTAACCCCTTTCCAAGATAGACAAAAGTAGCTAAAGTAGAATTGGTAACCTACTGTTCTATTAGCTGTAAGCCACGCAAGATAGATGATAAAAGAACTAGTCAAACAGGTTCTGTCAACGGAGAATTGGATTGCAAACAGTAGTTTCTAACTGAGTTTACAATATTTAGGCTTAAACTTTAGTTTTTTGGGGTTTAGGGGGAAAAAGGTACCTAGGTTAGGTTACGTATTTAACATATGCTACGCTTTACCCCACCCCCCTAATGTGCAAATATATAACCGAATTTTGTTTCTAAACTATTACATTTTTATCCTATTTGTTTTATTTCATTAGCATTAACTAAACTTCACTTCTTGTATGGTTTACAGCTAACAGAACAGCACGTTAGAATTTCACCAAACCTTTTTTATTTATGAAAATGTACTATCTTAAACATTTTGGGAAACATAAGACACAAGTTATCAATATTAATAAACTAAACTGAATACTTACCATCACAATCAGAATGTTTTCTCTCCCTGATCTGAATGCCCCCTAGGCAAAATCGTCAATCGTCGTTTGAAGGTCTCTACATTAAATCTACTTCTGTATTACCCGTTTGTGGGTAGTTCATGCAGATGATTTTTTTTTTTTCAAATTGACCTGAAATTATAATATTCGAAAACAAAATAAGAGACAAATTACGTCTTGAGAGGAGGTTTAGCTGTCCTCCCAAGTTTACGGTCTCTTAAAAAGGACACTGGAACAAAAAACAACAAATAGAAACGCATCCGTGATCAGTCTTCTGGCAAAAACATAAATTCCACATTTGTGCAGATAGGAGATCATAACCCCCACAATAACATTTTCTGATACGCTGAATCTGAAGGTCTGATATACATTAAGATTTATTGACTTTTTGGGGGGTGTTTCTCCCTTTTTCGAAAATCGGGCTCCCTGTTTTCAAAATCCCTTTTTCTTCTGAGGCTTGGAGCCTTTGGTGGGTAGATATTAAACGTAATGAAATTTAAATATTTGCAATCTGCATAAAAACCGAATTCTTATCAATTGTTATCAAAATTCCTTTTTTGAATTTCGGTTAAAATTGAGCTGAGTCGCTCCTTAATTACAGCTTAACACTATGAACTGTTTGATAAAACTTATTGGGCCAACACCCTATTTTTTAATTAATCCTGTAGCAAACCGGAGTTTTTGAAGCACGATTCATGCTATTAAAGTGTAGTATTTCTGAGTCCAGTTAAAATATTAAAGTGTAGTATTTCGAGTCCAGTTGAAACGTGCACCATTTTAGAAAATTCTCTTTTTTGGGGAAGCTTTTGGTTCCTTTACGTGCAAGTAAAGGACTGAAATACCCTTACAGGCGTCTTCTTTTCTTCGATATATTTGCTTACTTGGTTATTCAGCGTAAGCAGCAAATTTGTGGCAAATCCAGGGAAGATTTTTTTTTGAAATGCTTTTGGGGTCTCATTACAAAAATGACATTCATCGCAAAAACATAAGTTGTTCCCACAAAAGGATTTTCGTTATTAATTAGAAAAAAAATGAATTCAGAAAGCAATATATTTTCACCGTTAGTACTGTTAAGGTTAGAGTAGCATCTTAAGAAATTTTTCACCTACATACAATCACAAGAAAATTTATATAAAAAATGGAGTTTCCAATTTTAATTTAACTTTTGTTACCTACTTGTTTGTGTGTGCTTTTTTAATAAAATACATAACAAAGTATTTCAAAGAAAAAAAATTTTTTTCCTTATTTTTCTATTTATCTTTTAATACTCAAAATTCAATTAGCATTCCCCTTTTTCTGCTAAAATTCAAATATTTGAACTGAACTTATACTGAACATATTACTTCCAATGGTTCTACATTCAAATTTAAAATGATATTCAAGAAACTTCAAACTACTACTGTTGAAGTTCAAACTGTGTTGATTGATATAGCCTATTTACGGTGAAAATTACATTTTTTCAACTGAAAAGTAAATAAATCTTAATAATTTCAATAATTTGTTGGAATTCAATAAGCAAGTCACAATTCCAACAGAAAAATTAGATTTTTTTGTGACTTGTTTGAATTAGATAAGCAAGTCACAATTCCAACAGAAAAATTGGATTTTTTTTTACTTGTTTGAATTCGAGCAAAAAATTTTGTTGGAAATCAATTTTTTTTTTTACAGTGCAGCTTTTCCACTTGAGACACGACACCAAAAGTGCCGTTTTTAGTGTTATTTGAACTTGATGGTGGAATTTATATGAAAGACATAGCTATGTGCAATATCTTTTTATATGAGCTACAAAAGATCTGCCAGCGATGTTTTGGTAGCCAGCTAGTGCCACCCTTTGCGAAATATCACAAAAAGTGCCACATGGCACTTGCAGATAGCAGAATTTATAAAAGCACGTAGACATAAGAAATAGCTTTTGAATGAGCCATTAAGAATCTCTTTATGATGTTCTGGTAGGCCGCGAGACCTGTTGAAAAAAAAGTGCTACCGATGCAAAAAAGTGATTTCCCTTATTGTTCAGGGAGGGGGACTGTAACTTCCCTGTACAAGGTTTTGACGATGTTGATTCCAATGGTACACTTTTCATTTTGATATGACGCCATTTTCGAGGATTGTGAGGCTTTTTTCGAAATCAACATAAATTTATTTTCGCAACCAACTTTTACTTTTAAGACGAACGAAATAATAGTTAACGTTCCTGAATCAGTGTCAGATGGGAATTTTTTTTTTCACTTGGCAGTTTTTTTTCAAAACGCGTTAACTTTTGGTTATTATGGGGTGTGGTTCGCTCTTTACTAGGTTGCCATGATACCTTGCCAGGACATGCTTTTAAAAAACGGAGCCTAGAAAATGACTGAAAAAAAAACAACAGCGGATAACGATATTCCCGATACGATACATGCGATACTAATACGCATGATACCGATTCGCACGATATCGATACGCCCGATAGCACATACAGCCCTTCCCCAGGGACTATGGAGGGCCATATTATAATCAAAACCATATATATTGGACCTTCGAACTATGTTAAACAAAATGGCAATCCCAAAATTTTTATAGGACTAGTTGGGGGGGGCGGGGGCCTGTAGGGAGGAGGGGGGTATTTGCCATCCAATATTTTTGGTCACTTAAAAAGGGCACTTACAAATTTAATTCCCTTTCGAATGAGCTACTAAACACCTCTCTATGATGCTCTGGTCACCCCCTAGCCCTGCTAGAAAAAAAAAAAGCAAAAAAGGAAGACAGATCAGTGCTACCCATGCAAATTCATTTTCCTTGGTGTTCAAGTTGGGGGACTGTAATAATCCTACACAAGGTTTTCGACCATGCGGATTCCAATGGTGCACTTTTTATTTCGATTTGACGCCTTTGTCAAGGGGTTTCAGGCTCTTTTTCGAAATCACCATAAATTTCTTTTCGCAATAAACTTTTACTTCTAAGATTAACCATTCCTGATTCAGTGTTAAATGGCAATTTTTTCTCACTGGACAGTTTTTTTGAAAACACGATTTTCAACTTTTGATTAGTATGGGCTGTGGTTCGCTCTTTACTAGGTTGCAGCTGCCCCTGCAACCATGATTTAACAGTTAAATATGCCTCATCATGGTTGCGGCGGCAGCTGCAACCTAGTAAAGAGCGAACCACGGCCCATAATAACCGAAAGTTAAAAAACGCGTTTGAAAAAAAACTGCGCTTAAATTTTAACTATCATTTCGGTTCGTATTAAAAATAAAAGTTTATTGGGAAAAGAAATTTCTGGTCAATTCGAAAAAAAGCCTAAACCCCTTCGAAAATGGCGTGAGATCAATATGAAAAGCGTACCATTGGAATCAGCATAGTCAAAAACCTTGTTCAGGGAAATTACAGTCCCCAACCTTGAAAAGTAAGAAAAATCACTTTTTTTTATGGGTAGCACTAATCTGTCTCCCTTTTTTTCTGTTTTTTTCTTTCCAGGGCTAGCCGTTTACCAGAACATCATAGAGAGATGCTTATTGGCTCAATCAAAAGCTGTTTCTCACATCTACGTGCTTTTTATAAATTCCGCCATCTGCAAATGCCATATGGCACAAAAATGGCACATTCTGTGCCATTTCTCAAGGGGTATGGCTAGCGGGCTACAAAAACATCGTAGACAGATGTTTAATAACTCACATTAAAGCTATTTCTCATATCTACGTTTTATTTATAAATTCAACCACCTGTAACTGCCAAATAGCACTAAAAAGGGCACTATTGATGCGATTTCTCAGAAGGAGAATGTAGGGACCAGTTGGTTGCCAGGACTTCTCAGAGAGGTGTTTAATGGCTGCTTTGAAAGCTGTTGTGTATATCCATGTGCGTCTGATCCGTTTTGCCAATTGTAAGTTCCAAATAGCATGAAAAACGGCACCTTTTGTGCCACTTCTTAAGTTGAAAATCTTCGAAGTATAAAACGGTACCATTGTAATAATTATGGTCCAAGACCCTAACTGGAGATTTACAAGAGACCCTTCCCGTATACTCTCCCTCCCAGCCCCCTTAGTAAGTCTCATTAGTCCGTTGGGGGAATTTACTATAAATTCTTTAACACGGTCAGAATCAAAAGTCAAAAATCATGTTTAGGAAAAAATGCCTAGTGGAAACAAATTGCCATCTGACACTGATTGAGGAATGGTAAGTATTATTTTGGTTCGTCTTAAAAGTAAACGTTTGTTGCGAGAAGAAATTTATAATGATTTAAAAAAAAACTGAAACCCCTCGAAAATGGCGTCGGATCAAAATCAAAAGTGTCCATTGGAATCACCATGGTCGAAAACCTTGAGCAGAGAATTTAAAGTCCCCCTCCTTAAACAGGAAAGAAAATTACTTTTTCCTTGTTGTACCACTGATGTGTCTCCCGTTTTTTCTAGCAAGGCTAGGGGGTGACCAGAACATCATACATAGATGTATAATAGCTCATTCGAACGGAAATTAAATTTTCTAGTGTCCTTTTTAAGTGACCAAAAAGATTGGAGGGCAACTAGCCCCCTCCCTGATGGTCCCCTCCCCCAAAGTCATCCAATCACATTTTTGAGATAGCCATTTTGTTCAACATAGTTCAAAGGTCAAATATCTTTGGTTTTGGTGATGATAGGACCCTCCATAGTCCTTGGAGAAATGGCTGCACACTGTAAGGGTTTCGGGCGTATTTATATCACACGTATCGGTATGAGCATGTTGTTATTGGGCTTTTCACTGTCACAGGTATCTAGAAAGATTTTTAATAGTTGACAGAAAAGATATTTCTCATATATACGTCCAGGTGCGGAATTTCAACAAAATCCGGAGAGGGGGGGGGGGGTAAGGTTGGATCCAATTTTCCCAAATCAAGTGGAAATGATAGTGAAAATGAAAAAATGAGCCATATATTACCATAGAGGCAAAGATAATAAGATATACTAAATAAAACTGACCTGTTTCTCAGGATGCTTGAATTTTGAAGGCTTATCTTAGTTTTGACAAGATTTTTTTTTGCCGAAACTAAATTTCAGCGGGAGGGGGCAGTTGCCTCCTCCTGCCCCATATCAAATTACACCCCTTTCTACGTCCTTCCTATAAATTCCATCATCAGCGATTGACTTAAAAAAAAACACAGAAAATTGGTAGCATTAGTCTATGCCCTCTTGAAAGAAAAATTACTGGTACTTATGTATTATACCAAACACACTCAAGAAGTCCTGTTAGGTTAATCATAATGAAAGATGCCATAACATGTTGAAAATATAATACTTTAAATTATATAATAATATAATTTTGGCTAAATATTTGCACATTAAGGGGGGAGGGGGTAAAATAAATCTCAGAAATGGGTTAAAAGCCTAATTCAACATAACCTTACCCCACCTCCCTAATGTGCAAATATATAACTTAAATTATACAAGTCCAATGCATTCTGTCGGCTGTCATTTATCCTTGTGGCTATGAAATCGGTTTGCTCATATCATACATTCAGCAACCTTCTCGACGGTTTGGTATCATGGTTGCAGCAGCAGCTGCAACCTAGTAAAGAGCAAGCCACAGCCCATAGAAACTAAAAGTAAAAAAATGCGTTTGAAAATAACTCCCTAGTGAAAAAAATTGCCATCTGAGATTGATTAACGATTGGTAACGGGTTTATTGTCCATGAACGGGTTAATTTCCAAGGAAATATCCGTGTTCGATGCGGAGTATACCAAAGAGGTGGACTTTTCCCTAATGTTTTTAAGCTTTGTATTGCTAGAGCCCTCTAAGATAGCTGATATTTGCTTTCTTTGTTTTTATTATGTATCGTATATTGTTTATGCAGATGACATACTACTTATTAGTAGGAGTAGATTTTCTTTGTCTAAAATAGTAGATAATGTGATAAAAGGTTGTTTAGATCTTGGACTTAATTTAAATTTTGAAAAGTGCGAGTATCTTTGTTTCAACGATAATGCTACGAATTCTCCTTTGAATTGTAATTATTCTTCTACATTCCACTCTAGAACACTCTTTGTTCAAGTACATGTTCCCAAAGATGAAGAAATTAGAAATACCTGCCTTTTTCTGCAATGTCTTCTGAAATCCCAGAATTAGGGTTGTTTCTATTACCACTTGAAAAAGAGCGGCAGGCCAGCTGCAAATGGTTTGAAACTTGTTGAATTGTCACATTTAAACTCAGAGTTTTTCTTGTATGAGCCAGCTAAGAAAAAACAATCAATAAAGCAACAGATTCATTTTTTCAGTTCTACCAGACCTGCTTGTATCTCAAAAAAAAAAAATAAATAAAACTGAAATTCTATGGCTAATTAAATTTCTCCAGAAATACTAGTTCATATTTAGGTCTAAGTCAGGGGCTTAATTTTCTATGGGGCAGGGGGCAACTGCCCCTCCAGTTTAACTTCCCCCCCCCCTCCCAGCTGAAATTTGGTTTTTGCAAAAAAAAATGTTAAAACTAAGATAAGCCTGCATAATTCAAGCATCTAGAGAAACAGGTTAATTTTCTTTAGTATATTTTTGCCCTTATGATACTATATGGCTCATTTATCATTTTTCACTGTCATTTTCACTTGATTTGGGTAAATTGGTTCCAACTTCGCCCCCGCCCCAAGGAATTTGACGAAATTACTCCACTGGTCCAAGTATTCTTCCTTTTCAATCTATCTATCAAGCCTTTACCGACTCTTACAAAAATAATTAAAAAGAAAAACTTTTGAGAGAACAAAGTTTTCCAAAGAAAAACGAAGGGCCATATTATACTTAAGAGCCGCTAAAATAAATTCTTACAATAGTTCAAACTCAAAATAACCAGAAATTACTGTTACATAATAGATGAAATCTACAACGTATAGAAATTAGAATATGCGATTATAGCAAACATAAACATGAAAGGTACTAATATAGATTAATAAACAAATATTGAAATGACCAAAAATTGAATTTAATATTCAAATAAAAGTTAAAACGAACGAATATGCTACGATCAGGAGTTTAACCACTGCCGTTTCTCCCCTTCGCTAACCGTAAAACACTAAGCCCTGCTGCGTCATTTACGTTTTATTTTAAGCTATACGTGTCTTGAACACAATGCTTTTGTTTTTCAAAACAGCAACCACAAATAAATAAAAAATCACTATAATAATCAAGATGATTGGAAAGAACTAATGAAAATAAACTGAATGTTTAATATAGACTAATATTAATTCCTGGAAACTCAGCAATATAAGGCTTTATTTCACTGTAATTCGATTTTATTTTTCTATGTTTAATATAAAAAAGAATATTTACAATATTTTTTTTTCAGTAAACCACCAATGACGCAACAAGCTTTATACTTTTACGGTTTAGACTAAGGACACTTAGTAATTTTGTTCGTTTTAATTTTTATTTGAATATTGAATTTGATTTTTAGTCATTTTAAGATTTATTTATTCGTCCATAGTAGTATTTGTTATCTCTATATTGCTATGATCGTTTATTTTAATTTCTGTTCGTTTTGGGTTTAATTTAATCTTTAGAGAAATTTCTAATGAAGTCTTGGAAACACCTCAGGAGAAGGATGGTTTTTGTTCTTTACTATATGTACCCAGGCTAAGTGAAAAACTTAAAAGAATTTTGCAGAGTCTAAAGGTAGCTTTAAAGAGTAGTAATACTTTGGGTAATTTTATAAATTCTGGGAAGGATCTAACTTCACTGGGGCAACAAAGTGGGGTCTATCAGATCCCAGGCACTTGCGGACGCTCATATGTGGTACGTACTAACCAGAATCTGGAAATGAGATTACTACAGCATAAAGATTCTATTTCATTGGCTTTAAAGCAAAATTCTAAGCCTAAGATTTCACTTCAGCCCTTTCGGAACATATTTTTAATTTTCCAGACCATTTTATTCTGTTCAATAATATCTCTTTGATTTCTAGGAAAAGGGGTTTAAAGCAAAATCTTCGTAAAACTCTTGAAATTAAGGATATTTTATTCAAGAATATAGCTTTAAATCGTGACAAGGGTGAATTTGGTTTGAACTCTGTATACGATCATTTATTAAAATCTTATAGAGTAAAGTTCAATTTACTCAATACAATTAACCTCTGTCCAAGTGTTTGTTCATTCAATGCCAACGAACCGGATCCAAGAAGGTTAAAGAGACTAGCTTCCGTTTTTGCTTTGGAAAGAATTAGATTATTAAACAATATATAGATTTATTTTATTTCATACATAATTTACTCTTTTTAACTGTTTTAGTTCAGTTTTACTACTGATGACGGTCACTGCATATGTGACCGAAATATCTAGTATTTTTGTGAAATTTATCATTGCCGATTAAAAGGATTTTATCCCTATTCGAACCTTTATTTATCGTCATGGAAAGGCAGTGTGGTCTTCGAAATTAGCTATATATTAGTATCTGTTATCTCGATATTTGCTATGATCATTCATTTTAATTTCTGTTAGTTTTCGGTTTCATTTGTTCTTTAATAGTGAATTCTGGTTGTTTTAGGTTTAAAATATTATAGCAATTCATTTCTGCTGGTCTGAAATTTAACATGGCTCTTTATTTTTCTTTTAAAAACTTTCTTTTTCGAAAAATATTTCGTAGTTAATTTCTGTTCGTTTTTCATTGCCGAAGTTTTATTGTTGGTTAATGTAATGAATATTTGTCCAGTTTTCATGTCTGGCGTAGGAATTAAAATATTCTACTCTAATTTAACAGTTGTTATTGGTTTCTTTTGATTTATTTTCAACACCCCCTCAACATTCCCTGAAAGTTTCAACTAAATGGCTTTAGCCGTTCCTGGGACATTTCAGATATGTAATTCTGACGCCCAAGACTACTACTACAACTACAACTCACCACAGCACCAAGCCATCTGAGGGCAACACAGGTACGCACGCTCCTCATCCATCCCAATCTATTCAAAGCCTCCCTTTTTACACCCGTCCACGAAGTTCCCATTTCCTTTAAATCTTTCTTTATGACGTCCTCCCACTCCAGACGAGGACGACCTGCTTTCGTTTAGCCCTAGACGGTTGGCCGAAAAGAACAATTTTCGGCAATCTGTCATCCTTCATCCGCACAACATGCCCTGGCCACCTGAACCTTTCTTTCATTATAGCCCTAGAAAGCGGTATTGAACCACTTTTTTCGTATAGCCTATTGTTTGAAATACGGTCAGTCAGCCGGGTACCTAGAACAATCCTTAATTAATTTCTCTGGAAAACATCTAGCAAATCTTCATCCGCTTTTCGGAACACCCATGCTTCAGAGCCATATTTGACCACTGTCATCACTGTAGCTTCTAATATTCTAATCTTGGTTTGCAGACTTATCTTCCTATCCTTCTCAACTTTTTTTAACTGTGAAAAAACACCCTGAGCCTTGGCTATTCTACTTTGAACATCTTCACTGCTCCCACCATCTTTACTAACAATACTACCAAGGTAAGTGAAGCTGTCCAGCTGATCAATCTTTTCATTAGCCAACATCACCTTTTCATTTTCACTTGTTCCTAGCCTTAGTAACTTAGTCTTCTTAACGTTAGTTTTCAAACCAATTCTAGCACCCTGAACTCACAAAACCTCTAAAACTTCATTCATTTTGCTCACACTTTCATCTAGGATGCTTAAATCATCAGCGTAATCTATGTCCAGGAGACTATTTTCTTCCCATTTGATTTCGTGGTCTCCCATTGCCTTTCCTGTGCTCCTTAAAACAAAGTCCATCAAAATAATCCATATGAAGGGGGATAGAACACAACCATGCTTAACTCCTGATTTATTACAAAACCAGCTGCTAACCTCATTTCCTAACTTAACCGCAGCAGAGTTATTTTTGTACATAGCACTAATCACTTTAATGTATTTGTCTGGTATACCATACAAGGATAAAACCTTTACTAAAGCTCTTCTATCAACAGAATCGAACGCTTGCTCATAATCTATAAAACTGAGGACCAAAGGTGTTTGAAAACTCGGGCACTTCTCAATTATTAGCCTAAGAGTGAAAATTTGGTCGACACATCCTCTACCTTTTCTAAAACCCCACTGTTCTTCTCTTAAAACTTTGTCTACGGCATTTCTCAGTCTAAAACGTATCATATTACTAAGTAATTTACTACCTACAGAGACCAGAGTAATGCCTCGATAATAACCACACTCACTTTTATCACCTTTCTTATAAAGTGGCTTAATTAAGGTTTTCCTAAAATCGTTAAGTACTTCCCCTTTTTCAAAAATTTTATTCGTAATCTTCAGTAACTTATTTCTAACCTCACAGCCACATGTTTAAGAAACTCATTTACCACCCTATCAGCACCTGGAGCCTTATTATTTTTTAATGCTTTTAGTACTGTCGCTAATTACTCCTCACAAAACAAATCTTCCTTCACATCCAAGGTATCACAAACTTTTTAATTTTACTCTATATCTTTTCCTGCAACTCTATCTCGGTTTAGCAAATTCTCAGAATGTTCTACCCATCTCTTTAGTTTTTTCCTTATCGCTAATTGCGGCCCCATTCCTATCTTTAACTGGACCAAGTCCGCATTGACTACTCTTTCTCAATTTATTAACATGTCAGTACAATATTTCACTGTTATGCCTTCTAGCTTTATCTTCCACATCCTTGGTAATTTTATCCATGGGCTCCACTTCACACTTCTTTAGATCATATTTTAATGCTTTCTCCACTTTCTTTACATTCCTTTTGTTTTCATACGATCTATCACTCAGGTAATTCTTGTACAAGTCCTTTCTCCTTTCTATCAAACAGCTTTTTCACTAATATTCTTAGCTGCAGTTCTAGCTTACTAGTATCTCCGTCAGTCGGTTCTACAGGGGCACATACTACTATAACTGATACCCTGAACTTTTTGGTCATAAAGTGAGCAATTAGTATTCTATTATTAATATCTTCCCAGTCTAAACAAGACTTAGTACCTTCCTTATTCATCATGAGTCCTACTCTCTGTCTATGTACTCCATCCTTCCTGCCTGAGTAAACAAATTCTATATCACCTAATTTCATGCTTCCTACCCCTGGGATATGAATTTCTCAAACTCCTAATAAGCCCAGTTCGAATCGTCTGAATTTCGTCAGTCAAAATGTCGATACGATGGTCATTTTTTAACGTCGTAACATTCCAAGCTCCAATTTTCATGTTCTTTATATCATTGAAATTATTTTCGCCTCAGGAAAAGCAATTATCCCAGATACCAGTGCAGGACGGAGATCACATATCTACTCAAGTGCACACCGAAGTGCTTAAGCCGGCTTAGAACCGGACAGCAAGAAGTCCCTAGGACCTCCATGAATGGAGGCTTTGTGCAATCCTGGGCCCATCTTGGTCACAACACTGTTTTCAGCACTTGGCGATGATCTTCTATCAACAAGAGTCGAAATCCTGCACAGACAATCTTAAGCCTATTACCTCCGACTCATTATATATTCATGCCTAAAAATATTATGCACATAGTATCTTTTGATTGAATATTATGAATCTTAGACACTTAAGATATTGAAGATACACCCTTTTGATAACCTGGATGCACAAGAGGTCTTTAGCTTCAGTTAAACATTCCCTTCAGCATTCCCTGACGGTTCAAGCACTGTTCAACAAGCCCTAAAAGTTTCAAATTACTGCCCTCAGCTATTCCTGAGATAGCGCTGATGCACCCTTTTGACAATCAGCAGGCATATAGTGTTTTTTGATTTTGTTCAGCATTCCCTGACAGTATTCAAAACTAATAATACCGGTTGCAAGTAGTCACAGTAACAATCGCAAGTTGTCGCAGTCACAGTATCAAGTTGTTGCAGTCAGAAGCAGTCATTGTTGCAGTTGCATTTGTAGCCGCTGTAGTAGTTGTGGCCCTGAAACTTTCAAGTTTATGCCCTTACCCATTCTTAAGATATTGCATATACTCCTTTTTGATAACTTGGATGCAGATAGTATCTTTTGATTTGGCTCAATACACCGTCAACATTCCCCAAAGTTTTGCCGCAATACCCGTAGTCTTTTTGGACACACCCAGGATCAAACATTTTCCCCTTTCCTTATGATACATCCTGCGTGTTAAAAATGGAAAAATGAGATATTTTACAATCGTTGCCCTGGTGGTTGTGGGGAAATGGCATCCCCGGAGGCGTTACTACTAAACGTTAAGACTATTTTGAATAGAATGGCTTTTTAAGATTTCGTTCAGTGTTTCTGTTTCAACATCCTTCTTAACATGTCTTTAAAGTTTCAACTCAATAACCTTATATAATTGACAACACTTACCCCATGTACTGTGGGAGAGAGGGGAATTGTCACATCTGGAGGCACAGTTATTTGTCGTTTCAGCTATTTTGAACAATGTGGCAGTTCAAAAATTTTGAACAGATATATTTGGGGGGAAGGCAAATGAAAGGGATCAGGAGCGGGACTGGTTGCCCCCTGATCACTTTTTACCATCCTCCTCAGCATCCCCTGAAAGTTTAAACTTTATACCCTCAGCTTGTCTAAAAATATTGCACATACTCCTTTTTTATAAACTGGATCCACATAGTATCTTTTCATTTAACTGAGCATGTCCCTCAACATTCCGCAAAGTTTCACCGTAATACTCATAGCTGTTCCGAACACATCCAGATTCAAACATCCGCCTTTTCCTAATGACAAATATCAAAGGCAGCGTGATCGCGCTGCCTAAGTAAAGAACGATGTGGGTCGCAATGTTTTTTTTTCTCCATACCCGGCACTTCGTATCGAAGGAGCTGTCATAGAAAGTTCGAAAAGGGCTCATTCAATTGAAAATTGGAGTGGCTAGTGCCCTTTTTAATAGTCGAAAGTGAATGGAGGGTAACAAGCCCCCTCCCCACACCCCTCATTCCCCGACACCCATCTGATCACAATTTTGAGATAGTCATTTTGTTCAGCGTAGTTGATTTCCAGATAAAAAATATGTTTTTGATGAGGACCCTCCCCCACAACCCTTGGGGCAAGGGTTTCAAGTTATGCCCTGAGGGCATACAAGGACAATGTTGGCACAATGTATCATTTATTATTTTTTTTCCTTTAGATCAGGGCACTTCGTATCGAAGAAGTTGTCATAGAAACTTCGAAAAGGACTCATTCAATTGGAAATTGGAGTGGCTTGTACCCTTTTTAATAGTCGAAAGTGATTGGAGGTCAACTAGCCCCCCCCCCCACGCCCATCATTCCCCCAAACACATCCAAAATCAAAATTTTGAGAAGATAGCCATTTTGTTCAGCGTAGTTGATATCCAGATAGAAAATATGTTTTTGAGAAGAACACTCCCCCACAACCCTCGGGGCAAGGGTTTTAAGTTATGTCCTGGGGGTATATAAGGTTTTTATAGAAGGCGTTGTCATAGAAACTTCAAAAAAGGCTCATTCGATTGGAAATTCGAAGGGCTAGTGCCCTTTTTAATAGTCAAAAGTGATTGGAGGACAACTAGCCCCCCGCCACGCCCATCATTCCCCCAAACACATCCAACAAAAATTTTGAGATAGCCATTTTGTTCAGTATAGTTGATTTCGAGACAGAAAATAAGTTTTGGAGGAGGACACTCCCCCACAGCCCTCGGGGCAAGGGTTTTAAGTTGTGCCCTGAGGGCATATAAGAACGATGTTGGCACAATGTATCATTTATTATTTTTTTCCTTAAGAGCAGGGCACTTCGTATCAAAGAAGTTGTTGTAGAAGGTTCGAAATGGACTCATTCGATTGGAAATTGGAGTGGCTAGTGCCCTTTTTAATAGTCGAAAGTGATTGGAAGGCAATTAACACCCTTCCACGCCCACCATTTCCCGAAACACATCCAATTAAAATTTTGAAATAGCCATTTTGTTCAGCATAGTTGATATCCAGATCGAAATTATGTTTTTGAGGAGGAAACTCCCCCACAGCCTTCAGGGCAAGGGTTGTAAGTTATGCCCTGGGGGCATATAAGTTTTTATTTAAATCTTTATCGTAAAAACTTAAAAACGGCTCATTTGATTGGAAATTCAAAGGTCTAGTGCCCTTTTTAATAGTCAAAAGTGATTTGAGGGCAACTAGCCCCCCCCTCTCGCCCACCTTTTCCCCAAACACATCCCCAAACATTTTGTTCAGCGTAGTTGATTTCCAGATAGAAATTATTTTTTTGAGGTGGACACTCCCCCACAGCCCTCAGGGCAGGGGTTGTAAGTTATGCCCTGGGGGCATATAAGGTTTTTATAGAACGCGTCGTCGTAGAAAGTTCAAAAAGGACCCATATGATTGGAAATTGAAATGGCTAGTGCCATTTTTAATAATTGAAACTGACTGTAAGTCGATGTACACTCCTTTCACGCCCACCATTTCCCCAAACATATCCAATCAACATTTTTAGATTGCCATTTTGTTCCACGCACTTTAAAGTTCAGGAAATTATACCTTTGAGCAGGACATCCCCCCACAGTCTTCACAACAAGGGTTATAATTTATGCCCTGGGGACATATAAGGTTTTTACTGAAATCTTCAGCTCATTCCCCCCCCCAGCCCTCAGGGCGAGGGTTGTAAGTTATCCCCTGGGGGCATATAAGGTTTTTATTGAAAGCGTTGTGGTAGAAACTTCAAAAGGGCTCATTTGATTGGAAATTGAAAGGGCTAGTGCCTTTTTTAATAGTTATAGGCGATTAGAGAAAGACTAACGCCCCTCTCATGCCCACCATTTTCCCAGACAAACCATTTTCCCAAAACCCCTATGCCTTCCCAAGGCCAGAACACAATTTGCACTTTACTGAAAAAAATAGAAATGAATGTGTATTTTCAGTTTAATATACATATAATGATATTTAGTAATCAAAATGTTAATATTATTTGATTTATTAAAGTTATAAAAGTTAAAACATTTATATTTTTTTTAGTAAAGCGCAAATTGTGTTCTGGCCTTGGGAAGGCATAGGGGTTTTGAGCCCAACTTTTGTTAATGTCTGCTCGTTTTGAGTTTGACTCGGTTATTTATTGTAATTTCTGTTCGTTTTGGGTTTCATTTATTTAGCTGATTTGTGGTAGTTTCACACTTGTTAGATTATTTGATTTTATTTTTGCTCATTTTTTGTTTAATGGAGTTCTTTACTTTTCTTTGAAAAACTTATTTTGTGGAAGAAGTTTTTTAATTAATTGCAGGTAAAAAGGGCAAATTGCGCAATTTACAATCCTTGCTATGGGAGCTGTGGGGGCATTGCATCCCCAAAGCCATAGCTACTAGACTTGTAGACAGTTTTTAACAAAATCGCTTTTTCGAAATTTGCATCAATAGTGAGGGAAGGAATAATCTAAAAAGGGTAAGGGAGGCTAGTTGTACTCCGATACCTCTTCAACATACCCGTCAACATCCCCTGAAAGTTTCAACGGAATAACCTCTGATGTTTCTTCAATATTCCTAATCCACCCTTTTAACAATCAGTATGCACACTGTATGTTTTATTGTGTTAGGCATCCATCTCAAAAGCTGTGGGGGTTATGTCAACCCTCTTAGCATAATTATTTGACCTTTACACTATTTAGAACAAATTTTCTATTCCAATATTTCGATTGAGCGCTTTTGGAGCAATGACAACTAAACAGGGAATGAGAGAGGGTTAACAGCCATCCAGTCACTTTTCAACATCCCCCTCAATATATCCTGTAAGTTTCAACTTAGTACCTTCAGTCCCTCTAAAATTATTACAGATGTTCCTTTTGGACAAACTGGATGCACTCTGTGTGTTTTTGGTTTAGCTTAACATGCCCCTCAAAATCCTCCAAAGTATCTACTTAATACCCTTAGCCTTTTCGGATAAACCCATAATCAAACATTCCCCCTTCTCTTAATGATGAATGCTGCATATAAACAATTGGAAAATTACATAATTTACTGTTCCTACCCCGGGCCTTTTTTTTGGGAGGGGGGCAGGCGTAGCTATTATACCTTTTAGCTAGTTTGAGCAAAATGACATTTTCAAGGTTTTGATAAGTGTTGAGCAGAGGGGGCACCTAAAATGGACAAAGAGGGTAGAGGGTTGCCCACCAATTTTCCTTCGCCTTTCAACTTAGAGTAGTTTTTATCCAAATCAAAGTGGATAACAAAGTTATGATGCTAAGCTTAAGCTAATGATATCTTCAGTTACTTTCTATACAGATTCTGTTCTAAAGAGTTCTTACATTTTTAAATGATTTTACTAGACTTAGAGAATAAGACTTTGTCCAAAAATTTATGTCTAAAACTGAAATTCCTGATCTATTTCCTGCTCCCTTGCATTGCAAGACTAGAGAACAATCAAAGAAACTTTCAAAGCGACATTGTTCCACAAAAAAGAAGCAACTTCTTCAGCCAGAGAGTTGCCAACCTATGGAACGAGCTTCCAGAAGACCATAGTATATGCAGAACCACCTCACACATTTGAGTAATAAATTGACAAATAGTTGCTATATCAAGAGTTCCCGTTCCACTGGAGGGTAGTTGAATCTTCAACTAAGAAATAATAATCAGCCAGACAAGAAAACCATTCCTATTGTGTCATTACGGAGCACATCAAGGATTGAAATCCTTAACTAGCTCCAAGGTAATCAGTAAGAGCTGCACAAGCTGGCAATATTATACCAAAAAAAGTAATAATGCTTCTCTAGATGATGAAACTGGTTCTCCTGCAGTTACCTTTTTTCCTAGTAGCAAGACTAATGGCATTAATGCACATGATCTGAGAGTAAATTTAGTTTTAGATAATTTCATCTGTTCAAACAAGCCACAAAAGAGTGTTGGAAAGATTAGGTTTCTTTCATAGCAAGTAAATTGCTTTTAAGAAGAATTTATGAAGCTTGAAAGCATTAGATGATATACAAAAATTGTGTGAACATAAGAAGCGTGTTCAAGCATCCTTTAACTGGCATACCTGACTAGCCCTAATTTCTCTGGATGTAATCTGTAAGCAGCAATAACGAACATTTATCTGGCCAAATGCAAGCTGAACAGCTTGAAGCACATTTCAGCTTCCCTTAATAAAACTATCTGGCTATCCCTAACTTCCCAAATTCAGTCTATGAGGGATAAAAACACTCATCGGTCTGCGTGTTAGGTAAGATTCTTATGAACAACTAGGGAAAACACAGATTATGTGTACTCCAATGTAAACAAATCCTACACAGAATCTCTGAGGTTGTACCACTTTTCACTATTATTGTCACATTTTGTCCTCTTTAATACTTTCATATATTTTTATATTTTGAAATGATTGAATTGTTTCCTTACATATGATGTCAGTGATCCTGGATTTTCTGGAGTTAGTATTAACTGACCACTAATCCAAACCTTTTCAATTAGCAATCCTTGAAACCTGTGATGTAATTTGCATCTTTTGAAATGCTTAGGATGAGTAATTAGGCTTGTCAGATAAGAATTTTGGTATGCATAAAGAAATTATTACTGACAACAAGGTAAATAACAACAATGATAGAATATACCCAATGTAAAAATTGATTTGGTACAATTCTAGACATGCAGCTTTTGTTGTCTTGGAAAGTAGTTAAGTCAGATGAATAAAGATTTCAGGAATATTTCCAGAGCTTAAACTATGTGCTGGCAAGATGTTTTGAAGTATCCAGTTTACTGCTCCCATTTCACTTTTCAACACAACCACATGTCTCATCAATAAATGATAAAAATCAATCTTAATGCTAGGGATTCTCCTTTCCTCTCAAGACATCCAACCACCTCTACTATCTTATTTAATTCAGAGTAACAAAAATAAAAGGACCAAAATGAATATGTAAAGTAACTTCATCCAACTTAAATTTGCATTAAATTTTTGATATTTGACTAACTAATACTGTACAATGTTTTTGAAAGACCAAAGGGACACCTTAAATATCAGCTTTTGTGGAGGCATGTTCTACTCTGTAACACATAATTCCGGGGAAAAATCAGAACACAACGTAGGAGTTAATCTCACCTGAATATCAAAAGAAGATCACAAGTCTTGACAATAGTGCTTGGTTTCAACCAAACAGATAGTGGAAACGAGAATTAAGTAACCCAAAGAAGAGCTTAAGGCCCATTGATACAAAAAAGAATTGCTCTATATCGTCCATTATAAACGTTTTTAGTTTGTGTGGCCAAACCATTTAGAATCCAGTTGACAGTCTTGACAAAACCTGTATAGCTTAGATAATATATTCAAACAAAAAATAGAAAACTAAAAGCCAACACCTAATTTCCAAGATTTATTAACTTATGTCATCAGTGCAGCATCCTGCAATACTTGTGCTTCTGTGCCATGCTTGTGCTTAATTAGGCTTGTGTTTGTACCATGCTTGTGCCTTGCTTATGTGTTCCTTTGTTTTCTAGGTAGCCTGGGTCATCAAATCGTATTAATACAAACATTGCAGGGAGTCAGAAGTGAGATTCTTCCAGTTAGCATGGACGTCCAACAGCCTTCTATAAATTAGGACTCTAGTTATCTTGCAGAGGAATGGAATCAATTTGAGCAACATCCCCAACTGATATTTGCTGGCCCTCTGTCTGGGAAAATGAAAAATCTTTGTGCACTCACCTCCTAATTTGGACAGGAAAAAAAGGGCAGAAAAATTTTCAGTACCTTTGAATTTGAGAATGGTGATGCCCACAAAATAGAGCCTCTCCAAGCATAGTTTCGGAAACATGCTAGCCCAAAGAAAAATACTCTCTTTGCTAGGTTTTTTTTCAAATCAGGACCAGTTAAAATGCAGAAGTGTGGAAAAATACATACTGACTTAACGACATTAGCCAAGCCTTGCCTTTACAAGGAACCTGTTGAGATGATTCACAATCGAATTGTCTGTGGAATAAGAAACTAGGCTGTCAAGGAGAGACTCCTGGGTGAAGGGGATTCATTGACTTTAGAAAATGCTATAACATGATGTAGAACCTACAAAACAACAGAGGCTCAGTTAAAGTCCTTCAGCGGAAATAAATCTATACCTATCAAACAGAAGATATATGATGTTACTCTCAACTCACCCCAAAGTTACTTCTACAATTAGAGAGAATTCACAGGTAATGCCCCAAAAAGAAAATAATGCTACTTTTGTGGTGGAGCATATTCAGCTAAACATGCTAGCCAAGAAAAAGGAAAAATTTGCTCCCACTGTTAAAAGCCAAAAATTTTTGCAAAAGTCAGTAGGAGCAAGATTGTGAGTATGATAAATGAAGGAATCCAACAAACAGGCACAGTCCCAGAAGTAGATGATACAATATTGTTGTATATTATTAATCAGAGTGAGATGGATGAAGCAATTGTAACCCTGGTAATAAACAACCAGCTACCTGTTTGCTTCAAGCTAGATACAGGTGCCTAAGCTAATTTCACTCGTATATCAATCTTTGATCAGCTCAATCCTAAACCAAAGCTCCATCCAACTAGTCAGAGATTCACCAGCTATTGTGGTTCCAAGATACCAGTTGTAGGAGATTGTAATTTACCATATAGCTATAAGTCCAGCAAAGCTGTGACCCACAAATTCTATATTGTTGACTCACCATCTACTCCTATCATTGGCTAAAGGTCAAACATTGACCTGGAATTGATCAAGTTGATCCTCAATATTAATTTAACCAAATCCAAAACCTGTATACAAGATCAGTATAAAACTGTCTTTGATAGTATTGGTTGTCTGGAGGGTGAATGCAGCATACATATGAAGGAAGGTTCTGTACCAACTGCATATCTAGCCCAAAAAGTTCCTGAAGCACAGAAGAGTAAACTTCTGCAGGAGCTGACATGCATGGAGATATGGTATAATCAAGAAGGTTACTGAACCCACAGACTGGGTCAGTTCAATGGTAATGGTAGAGAAAAAAGATGGAAGGGTTTGATTATGCATAGATCCAGTAGATTTAAACAAATGCATAAAGCAATCATATTACCCAATTTAGCAAACTGGATACACCATCTAGGTATTGGTTACCTGCACTGTCTGAAAGTGCATCTTACATGATGACATTCAGCACCATATATGGAAGATACAAATTTCTGAGAATGCCATTTGGCATAATTTCAGCCCAAGACAAGTTTCAGAGGAGAATGAAAGAAATGTTTGAAGGGCTAAATGGATTCACAGTTATAATTGATGACATCCTGGTATTTGGGGGAGCCAAAGAGGAGCATGATGAGTGCCTGAAAGCCCTCCTAGATCAAGCACTGCAGAAGGGAGGGAGTTTTAATATGGAAAAATGCCAGTTTGGCGTTAGCAATGTCTGTTACTTTGGACATATCATTGGAGCAGAAGGCATGAAGCCTGATACAGAGAAAATAAAAGGTATCAATCAAATGCCCAGTCCTCAGTCAGGAGAAGAGCTCCTCGCCCTCTTAGGAATGCTGAATTACCTGGGAAAGAAAATAACCAACTTGTCCACTCAAAAAAAGATCCTAAGTGAAATTGCCAAACAAGACATATTCATTTGGGGCCAAGAGTCTGATAAAGTTCTATCAGAACTTAAATCTTACATTGTCTCAAACACATCATACTTTGACTATACCAGTAAAATGTATAATTTAAAGTTGATGCCTCCGGGCATTGCTTAGGAGCTCATCTTTGCTGCAATGGGGAAGTTGTGGCCTATGCATTTTGGGCACTGAGTAAGACTGAACAAAAATATTCACAATTTGAAAAAGAGCTTGATACAATTGTAGATGGCTGCAAGCATTTTTGCCATTACTTGTATGGAAGACGTGTAAGCGTCATTACTGATCATCCTCCATTGGAGACTAGGGTAAAGGTAATGATGATTTGACAGTATTTAAAAAAAAAAAGAAGTTTTTCTACTCCAGAAGTCCTAATTTAAAGACTTTTGGTTTGAAAAGGGTTTCAGTATGTAAAAAAACATGTAGGAATTTAATTGTTTGATGATAAGTTTGGAGTTTTATCTGAAAAGGGTACAAAATTCAGATTTTCCAAAATTAGAGCATTTCAAGCAAATTTGACACAACAAAAAAGTTACCTGTTTTTGACGCAAGTTGGAACCCAATTTGATGTGTGTCAAAATACTTGGGGAATACCTGTGGGCGAAAACAGGTGTATTCGACATGTATATTCTTGTTTTCTTTGTTTTTCTTGTTTGTTCATTTAATACTAACAAAATTGGTTAATCATAAGGAGTGTGATATTGTGACCTACATCACATAAATCTTCTTTTTTTTCTAAGTGTGGCATATAATGACTTCCAGGTGAATCTTTGCAATTTTTGGCAGTAGCGGGAACTCATAAATTTGACAGGTTTATTTTCGTTCAGTGGACCCTGGAATTTCAAAACCAATTATTTTTTATTTGTTTAACATGTTCAATGAAGTTTTGACAGAGTCACCTATATTTCGACAGGGCCTGTTGCTGTCTGTCGAAAATTTTGACAAGGTTACTACAAGATATTTGCAAAAGAAATAAATCCATTTGTAGAAGCCATTATCTACATTTGAATTTGACTAAAGGAACATTTTTTGTGTGTCTGGTATTCCACTGCATTAAACAAGAATTTTTGACACTTGGAACCTAGTTTTGACAATGTAATATTTGTTGCCATTTTAATTCGATTTTATTAAGAAAAACCTAATGTGACTAGAATTCAGATATATCTTGGTGCACTGGTGCTAATCCCAACTTTCTTTTTGCAATAAATAACCAAGTAACAGCAGTTTTAACATTGCATGCCTGTAAAATTGTTGGGAGCTCCTTTCTTGTCGAAAAAAGGAAACTGACTGAATGAAACTGACGTTTCCTATAGTTGAAATACAAAAACGGTTTCAAGAGTTTGCACTCCAAGTCATGGCTAAGCAGAGTTATTCCATTTTGAAGGAAAATTTTGAAAGGGGTTCCAAAATTGCAGTGTCGAATCACTAGTGCCTTTACCCTATTGTTGCCAATCCAATCCACAAGACCCCCCTCGAGTTCAGACTCATATTGCAGCTTCAGCCTTATGATCTCCACCTGTAATTTCGTCCCAGATCAGAAATTCCTGTTGCTGATGCTCCCTCCAGGCTGCACTTACCTGACACTGATGAGACAAACTGCAGAAGGAAAGTGATGCATATGTACACCAAATCATCAAACACATACCAGTGAGTGACAACAAATTGGCAGCAATCAAACTTGAAACCAATAAGACTCCCAGTTGAATTCTGTTTGAAAGGCCAAAGAGTCTGGATGGCCAAGCTGCAGGAAAATGTGCCTGTCAAACATAGTCAATTATTGGAGCATTCAGCATTAACATTAGATTAATGTTGCAGCAGACATACTGTCCCTAGTATGCTGTACAATAGTCAATCAGTAGTTGATCCTGAGCATAAAGTTGAAATTTTCAACAAACAATTTGCATTTGTTTTTTCCTCCAATTCTAGTATTGTTTTTCCCTACCTCCTACATATGATGCATCAAATACTATGGAACCTATTCTGATTATTGATTCAATAGTTCTTAAGGAACTTATGTCACTCAAATTGAATAGACTGGCTGGGCCAGACTGCTTTCATCCAAATATCCTTCATGAATGTCAAACAGTCTTGTGTCAACCTCTTTACTTACTGTTCAAGTTATCATCAAATCTTTCCAGACTACCTCTGGATTGGAAATCAGCCCACATCATTCCAATATTTCAGAAAGCCAGAAAGAACCTTTCTGAAAACTACTGACTTATCAGCATGACTTCAGCAGTTGTGATGGTTCTTGAAAGAATTATCAATCCTGTAGTTATTAGACATCTTGAAGCAAATAATCTCTTGCACAGCATTGCTTTTGTTTTGGAAGATCTGTTGATACTAATCTCTTTGAATCATAGGACCATATTACTGTTACTTGGTGCAGGGGTGCCTACTGACATGATTCTTCTTGACTTTTCTAATGCTCTTGACAAAGTTTGTCACTAGCTTCTTACAATCAATTCGCATGCTGTCAAGCTTGAAGAGAAGTCCCTGCTCTGGATTTTTGATTTTCTTTATATGCAATCTCAATGTGTTCAGTTATTTGATGACTCTGGCAGCTGTATTCTTTCTTTGTCAAAGCATGTTTTGAGTGGAGTTCCTCAGGGTAGTGTTTTGGAACCTACACTCTTTAATATCTTCATTAATCATATTGCTTCCACTATCAGTAGTAAACTAATGCTCTATACTGACAACCTAAAGCTCATTGGACCAGCCTTGTCCTGTGAAGATCATACCCTTCTACAAAATAATCTTGGACTGCTTAATCAATGGGCAGAGGATTGACTTCTTAAATTTAATGCTGCCAAGTGCCATTTCATTGACCTTGGCAAAATGAACCCTTGTCAATCTTATTGTCTCTCAGGTCACCCACATTCCCTTGTAAATACTGAATGTAAAAATCTTGGAATCACTATTGATAATGAATTAAAATTCAGCACTCATGCTAGGAAGTCTGGTGGTGCTAATTCAACCATGGGGCTGATTAAGCCTACTCTTTCCACTCATTCCCCCTACAGGCATCAGTCTTCTGCATAAGGGACTTGTGTTTCCTAAGCTTGAAGTTGGAATGTCTCTAGCTTCCCCTTATTTTAAGAAAGATATAAAAGTGTTGAAAGATGTGCAGAGACATACCACCAAAGTGATATCTGGTATGCAGGAACTTTCCAACCCTGCAAGACTAGCAAAGGTGAAACTACCAACTCTTGAGTGTAGGAGAAATAGAGGTCACACCATTTTAACATACAAGTTAATAAGGGCTAATACACTCCCAGCATTATTTCTCACTGTTGGTCCTAACTCAAGAACTAGAGGTCATCAATTGAAACTTGTTAAGTAGCCTACCCTATCCAAAGTTGGTGCTCAATTCTTTTCTTCCAGAATCATGAGCTCTTGGAATTAACTCTCTTAAAAAATGTTACTTCTGAATCTGTGGACATCATTACACAAAGACTGGATACTGAATGGTCCTCTAGAGAGCGTAAACTGAACTGGGAATCTATGGATCAGCACAATGCACCTGAACACTTAAGAATCCTGAACTCAACTCAAATTGTCAGCTCTGGAGCTCTACAAAGATAAATCCTTAGAACTAGAACTCCAAGTTACAATTTAAGGTAATAAGCTAAATTAAACTAAAAACATAAGCTAAATTCCAAGGTGCTGGTATACAGTACCAACACATTGGAACTTTTTTTTTTTGGGGGGGGGGTCCCCCTACCTAGCTGCAACCCTGGATCTAAGTTTCATAAAACAAATTTCTGACATCTCAATTAAAAAAAAAATTCTATGAATAAACTAAAACAATTTTTGCAAAAAGAACTACACAAAAAACTCATAGTGAATTTCAGAGGATGACAATGCTTAGATCCTAATTTTTTAGGAAATCTAGTATTGCTTTCTTAAAATTTGTACACTTATCTGGTGTAATACATTGGTACATTCCATGTATAAATACATGAATACATTATGCTTTGTTAATGTTAGGTTTACTAACTTTCAATACCCACCATTCTGTTAACTAACACAACCTATAAAAGATTGAAACTGCAAGATTTCACACTATAGATTAAGAAATATTGTACTGGGCAATTTTTTCTATTTTCCTGCCCTGTGTAACTTCTTTAGTACAATACCAAAAAAGAATTGCAGATAGGAAGTTGCAATGATGGAAAAGTAGTTCCTAGAAAAATATTTTTATCTGTATAGGGTGTTGTAAAATAGTGGAGACAAAAAATTCAATAGAACACCCTATTTTTTTATTGCATTTTTTGATTCTACAGAGAATTCAAGATGTTTTTAATACTTAATGTCCTGTGCCTATCTTCAACTGTTTATGAGATATTGACAATTAAAGTTGGCAATTTTAATACTTTGGTGCTCAACAAAACAGCAAAAAATCAAGGAAACAGTTTGCACATTTCTATCTTAGTTTCTTATAAGCTATGTAAAAATTATTTACTGGTGGGACCTATTGAGCTTCCAAACTTAATACTTTGTAGGACCCTTGTATGGTACCTCCAGTAGATAATTTAACATAGCTTATTAAAAACTAAGATGAAAATGGGAAAACCATATCTTTTTATATTTCATGGTTAAGGCTTTCTAGACTGTCAAAAAGTCAAAATGGCAGACTTCTAATTGTCAATATTTTGTGAACAGTTGAAGATGAGCAGAGGACATTATATATGAAAAGTCTCTAGAATTTTCTGTTGAATCCAACATTTCATTATTATACATTAATATTGAATAAGAATTCACAGTCCAAAAATTTGTTAATATATGGATTGTTTCATTTAAGAAATGTTTAATATATGGGATGTTCCAATTAAGAAATGTATATTTGTATTTCTCAATACTTTTTGGTACACCCTGTATAGACAAATATAAATTTTCTGGAAACTAATTTTAATGCTGTTATAATTGAACCATAATAAGAAAGATAAGGGGGTTGGAGAAGACAAAATGACCTTGTAAATATATATGAGCAACATAAGAATAATATTAAAATGCAGCAAAAAGGTGGAAATTACAAGAATCTAGGGAATTTACAAGAATTTTTTCCTCAGAAATAAAAACAGGAAGTTTATTCTTGGGAAAGTGTGCTATTTTTTTTAGTTCAAGGCAACATATGTAAGAAAATTAAACATTTTCCACATATCTCACATGTTGGAGACAAGCAGTAGAATGAATTATAGTTACAAAAGGATTTTGTTGCTGTTTTTTCACCCCATAGGAGACAAATCGCTGTTCTTGTGTATCTTGCATTTAGACCATGAATTGGTTTGAGTCTTCTATGCTTTGAAGCACCAGAGCAAACCAATACCAACTTTGATGTTGCTTGCAGGACTCTGTTAGTGTCTGTTGCTTCATTTTGAGCAAGTAGTAAGATAGTAGAAAAAAAATTTTAAACTCCTTATTATAAATGTAGAACTACATAGGTACACAGGACAGGGAGTAGGCTAATATTTTGATATTTGGAAATTATGTTTGAGAGCAAAGAACAAGCTGACAAAAAACTACTTATTTTATTTTTCACCATTGGGTGGAAGATGTTCACTTAGTCAAATTGCACACTTTATTATTGATTTTTAGGCAAATTTGCAGTCTTCAATATAATTAGCTAGGATGAAAGTGGATACATAACTAAATACCTTTTCTTTAAGTTCAATAATTGTTTCTTGGCCAATTGTCATTCTGAGCCCTTAATGGGGCCCCAAAAGGTTTAAACAGTCTATAGAAACCAAAATTTGAAAAAAAAATCCTTAAGAAAACTTGCAGAGGGGGGGGAGAATTGCCATTTGTAGTCATTATCATTATTATTATTAGTTGCAAGTTGTCGCAGTCACAGTTGCAAGTTGTTGCAGTCAGAAGTAGTCATTGTTGCAGTTGCATTTGTAGCCGCTAGTAGTTGTGGCCCTGAAACTTTCAAGTTTATGCCCTTACCCATTCTTAAGATATTGCATATACTCCTTTTTTTCAGAGGGAGGGGGGAAGAATTGCCATTTGTAGTCATTATTATTTTCTTTAGTCTTAATAGTAGAATGTCATTGTCAAAGTAGAAATATTGTCACAGCAAAACAGACATAATTTTTTAGCTGTTTCTAATCCTTTTTAGAAAATTTATGTAAATTTTGATTTCAAGATTACATTTTACAATTAAAACTAAGGAAAATAACAATTACCATGTCTCAATCAGCTGAAATTGGCATTTTTTCTCAATAGCCAGTTTTTTTTTAAACATGCTTTTAAACTGGTTACTATGGACTATTTTAAGCCCTTTAAGGGCACAAAATGTAATTTCCCATAGAAGCAGTTACTGAAGTAAGACAAAGCATAAAAAAGGCATGAAGTGATATATTCACTTTCATCCTAGCTAAACTAAGATGTAAACTGCAAATTTACCAATTTTTGTTAGCCTAAAAAATTTTCTACTCTAACTATGATCTAAAGCTTTTCTATTATACCATTGAGATGCTTTTTCTGAATACTAACAACAATTTAGCTTGCTGTATTAACACAGAGGAAGACAAGGTCTACTTTTTGTGTATAAGCACTTCATTAAGGAAGGAGGTCATGACCAACATGAAAAATTTGTGAAATAAGTTACAACAATAAGAAAAATCTCAGTGAAGACCTAAAAAACATATAGAACCTTTAATCTATCTTGATAGCACAAAAAATATCCTGTCAGAAGTCTTTACAATCTTTTTGGGGGGGCAACTGTCTTCTCTAGACCCAAATTTGCCCCATCCCCCTGACCTTAGTTTGTCCTCCCAGCAAAATGTTGTTAAAATTAAGATAACCCTACATGATCAAGTATCCAGAGAAACAGGTTAGTTTTTTTGCATATTTCTAGTGTGCTATATAATTTAGCTAAGATAAAAGTGAAAACATCATTTGATATATCTTTATGCTCTTTTATAATTCAAGAATTGCTTCTGGGGCTAGTTGCATCTTGAGCCCTTAAATGGGCCCCAAAGGTATTTCATTTTTGCAGCCACACAAATAAGTTATCAACACTAGTTAAGCTATGAAAAGGAGTCAAAAACATATCCCTAGCTTATAAATAAGTTATTCAAGAGCAATATATTCCAAAACATTTATTTATAACAATTCAAACCTCATTTATTACACAAATCAAATATAAAGAATTTTCCTACCATTTTAAGTTTTTCAAATGCCATCAGCAAAATAGCACTGAATTTTGTGATTCAAAACTTTGCTGTTGACAATTCACAGTAAATTATGGGGGTGGGTAAATTTCATTGTTAATTTGCAGTTGGCCATATAATTTAGCTAAGATGAAAGTAAAAACATCATTTGATGTTTCTTTATGCTCTTTCATTATTTATATAAAATATATTTGGGACCCCTTTAAAGGCTCAAGATGCAACTAGCCCCAGAAACAATTCTTGAATTATGGAAAAGGCACCAAATGACATTTTCACTTTCATCTTAGCTAAATTATGTACCCCACTAGAAATTTACAGTAAATTCTACTTTAGCTACTATTGGCTATCTTCAAAAGGGGTTAAGTTAGGAAAATGAAACTTTCAGGGATGGGTCTACAGGCCAAAGTATGTCTTGGGAAGGTATTTTGATAGAGGGTCCTGAAATGTGCCTACATGACAGGTCTATATCTGTTGAAATTTTGACAAAACAACATTTTTCCTTAATTTTCAGTTATCAGTTTCTTTTTCAGTGGTTTTAGTTCTGAAAATTCAATTCCTGTTATTTGAGTAGAATTTTGGGCCATATCAATGTTTTTTGTTTTTTTTAATTTTGGGAAATGTATTTTCATATCTTTAAAACCTTATAAATTGGGATTGAACAAAGTTGTGAGGCTGAAAACAATTTTTTTTTGTAGTTCATTTAAGCAGAAGATCTATTTAACAAGGTTTCACTTTTATAACACACAGATTTTTAAAGGTCATCAAAGGTCAGTACCCTCTAGAGAGGAGTGGAGGTATGTACTTCAAAATCCATTCCCAGGACATACTTTAGCCTGTAGACCCATCCCTGACAGTTTCATTTTCTTAACCAAACCCTTTTCCAGGATAGCCAAAAGTAGCTAAAGTAGAGGGTATAGCCTATCTTTGCACATTCGGGGGGAGGGGGTGGGTAAATTTCATTGTTAATTTGCAGTTGGTCATATAATTTATATGAGATGAATGTGAAAACATCATTTGATGTTTTTTATGCTCTTTCACTAGGCCTATTCATGTAAAATATAGGCTATTTGGGACCCCTTTAAAGGATCACGATGCAATTAGCCCCAGAAGCAATTCTTGAATTATAAGAGCATAAAAAGGCACCAAATGACATTTTCACTTCCATTTTAGCTAAAATAAGTAGCCCACTAGAAATTTACCTTTTCTCAGTAGCCTACACCTGCCATTAAGGTAATCCATGACTCACTTTTCAGTTTTCACTGTCATTATCCCTTGATTTGGGAAAACTGCCTCCAACTTTGTTCCCCCCCCCCCTCAAAGATTTTGACAAAATTATGCCACTGGCCTGCCCCCCTCCCCTAGCAAAGATCCCTAGCTATGTCAGGTAAAATTCTACTTTAGCTACTTTTGGCTATCTTGGAATCGGGTTAGGTTAGAAAAATGAAACTTTCAGGGATGGGTCTACAGGCTAAAGTATGTCCCGGGAAGGTATTTTGAAGTACCTACCTCCAATCCTTCTCCCTCTAGAGGGTCCTGAAATTTTGCTACATGACAGGTCTATACCCATTGAAATTTTGACAAAACAACATTTTACATTAATTTTCAGTTATCAGTTTCTTTTTCTCTGGCTTTAGCTCTGAAAATGCAATTTCAGTTATTTGAGCAGAATTTTAAGCCATATAAATAGTTTATTTCAAAAATTTAGGAAATGTATTTGCATATATTTAAAACCATATAAATTGGGATTGAGCAAAGTTGTGAAGCTGAAAAAAATTTTGTTGTACTTCATTTAAGCAGATGATCTATTTTACAAGGTTTCACTTTTATAACACACATATTTTTAAAGGTCATCAAAGGTCAGAATCCTCTAGAGGGAGAAGAAGTGGAGGTGGGACTTCAAAATATCTTCCCGGGACATACTTTAGCCTGTAGACCTATCCCTGAAAGTTTCATTTTCTTAACCTAACCCCTTTCCAAGATAGTCAAAAGTAGCTAAAGTAGAATTTTACCCTATGTCATTGTAAATAGTTTGGGCTATGTACTTGTACATTAAAGAAGGAATGCAAATTATATTGGAGTTTCAGTCACAATGTGTTAGGCTAGTTACAATTAGGCCTAATCTGCATAGGCTTTTATGACGTAGCCTAAGAATTGTTTTCTTACATGTTTCCTCCTCAATAACTCCTATTTTCAGCTACAAATTAACAGTGTAATTAGCCTAGAGATACCAAAACACCTCCCACGACGTAATTTAGACTATTTACCATATCCAACAATACACAGCAAGAATTTTAATGTTATATTTTCTGTTTCTTCTTCAAATGATTCGATTTGATTTTCCCAAACGAAGTTTTTCAGATATTTTCGGCCTGAAATTGAGGAATCTGGAATGAGCGACCAGGGGTTTTTAACGATGACTTTAACAATTTAGATTCCAAATGGCCAAGCCCTTCTCTATTGCTTAAGCAAGTATTCAGCAAAAAATAACCTTATATTTTATCTTATATTTAGCTGCTGCCCCGAACACTACAATGCCCCAATTACACTACCTCTACAAGGTATGAGTGACCATTGTGTATTGTTTGTGTACCTAATCAGTGCATTCCAAGCAGAAAAAAGAAGTCTGGTGTACTAACCCAACACACCAGAGCTGGTAAACCTCTAATAGGAACGCCTCTAAGCAAATGACTACCATGTTATGATGGCGACAAAATTGCGAATCTATTCTGGAGGTTAGTCCCCGAAGCCGCGCCACGCCGAAATTACGGTGGCGAATGTGTGATTCAGTATCGGCGGTGGCGCGCCGCCAGCCGCGCCGAAATATTTTGGCGGCGTGCCACCGATTTTAGACCGGCGGCGCGCCACGGCGCGCCAATTTTTCTAATTAAAAATAATAATAAAAATTCCACTTCACCAAGCACGTTCAACCTCAATTTTAGTAAGGATTTTTAAATGGTTGGCTAAGAACATACAAGAACAATATGACAAAACAAGAATTTATTGGGCCGTGCGGAAAATGTTTATGTTCACCGTCGATCAGACCAAGTAGAATTCTCATTTTCAGCCACTAGACCCAGGGAAACCTATGTTGTGTTTATGTTTAACCTCGCATTGTTCCCATTAAATCCCGTGCTTAGTCATTCCCTTCTTTTTAATGATTTGGAATAATGTGTGTATAACTTTCAAAGTTTTAAGTTCAAACATCTCCTGTTCATCAAATACATACGAAAAGGAAGTGAAAAAAAAACAAACAAATAAAAACATCGAAAAAACACTGTATACAAATCAGATACCATGGCTTAACAACACCAACAATTTTAAATCATCTGGTACATCACTTCAGTTACAATTGATGTAACAAAAGTCAGTTTGTTCACTCTGCCTGGAGCCATTGATCTTTTTGCAGTCACTATCAGTCCTGTCGTGGTAAAAAGCCGTTTAGCTTGGGCACATTTGGCTGGTATAGCCAGAAGTTGACGAACACAAACTCCCACTCGCGTGATCTGAGACTAGTACTGGACCTTGGGGTCTCTCAAAATACTACGAATGTGCTTTTGCTTTACATCTTCTGGAATAAGTTGTTTTGTAAGGGAAAACAAACCTACACCTTCACCATAAGGCTCCTGCACACTACAGTACAGGAGGAACTAAACTGCACCTTTACCCTCTTTTCTTATCAACACGGAATAAACCTCCGAAATTCTTTTCTGAAAGAAGTGGTCAATATATAACGTTTCAAGTCAAAGTTTAAGGCTACTTCAACTTCAGTGTGCTCTGCTAACTGTGCAAAAAAATGTAATTCATTTCTATAGATATATTTCTATACTAGCTCTAGATAATCTACCAAGCGGGAAACTACCGCAAATCAGCATCGATAAATAAATGAAACCCAAAACGAACAAAAATAATAATAAATAACTGAGTCAAACTCAAAACGAGCAGAAATTAACATAAGTTGGGCTCAAAACCCCTATGCCTTCCCAAGGCCAGAACATAATTTTCAATTTACTGAAAAAATATAAATTTTTTTACTTTTATAACTTTAATAAATCAAATAATATTAACATTTTGATTACTAAATATCAGTATATGTATATTAAACTGACAATGCACATTCATTTGTATTTTTGTCAGTAAAGTGCAAATTATGTTGTGGCCTTGGGAAGGAATAGGGGTTTTGACCCCTACTCATGTTAATTTCTGTTCGTTCTGAGTTTGACTCGGTTATTTATTTTAATTTGTGTTCATTTTGGGTTTCAGTTATTTATAGATGCTGAGTTGTGGTAGTTTCCCGCTTGGTAGATTATTTGACTTTAATTTTGCTCATTTTTGATTTAATGGAGTTCTTTACTTTTCTTTGAAAAAACTTATTTTTGGAAACAGTTTTTTTAATTAATTTCTGTTCGTTTTATATTGACATAGTCTTTTCAGGGAAAAAGAAAATAATACTTTAAATCTTTTCGTTTTTGTAAGAATTTATAGTTTAGCCTGCTATTTGTATGCTGGAAAACAATTTTCAGCAAAATTTAACAACATAGACCCTTTTAAAAATCTGGACACAAATAATAGTGTTTAATTTAGTTTCATACCTCCTCTAGTTGACCTGAAATGGAAAACTTGATAACATTCGCAAACAAATTTGTTTAGTTTCTTTGATAGCTTGGATACACTTACGCTATTTTGATTCGGTCAAATTTTAAGAGCAGAAGAAGCCCCGAAAGTTTGAACATAATACCCTCAATCGTTCTTGGGATACTGTTGAGATGCCTTATTAGGAATTAGCATTAACACAGTGCATTTTGATTTAATCTTAAGGCAACTTTTAGTTTCTAAACATAAAGGCAAATGGAAGGGTGGGCGTGGGAGGGGGATTAGTTTCCTTCCAGTCACTTTCGACTATTAAATAGGACATCAGTCCCTTCTATTTTTAATCGAATGAGCCCTTTTCGAAGTTACTACGATAACTCCTTCGATGCGAAGTGCCCTGGTCTAAACAACAAAAACAAAAAAATGATAAATTATATCCACATCGATCTCTACTATAAAAATGTCAAGCCTTCCAATCACTTTCGATTATTAAAACGGGCACTAGGCTTTTCGATTTCCAAACTAATGATCCCTTTTTGAGTTTCTGCGACAACGCTTTCTATAAACACCGTATATACCCACAGGTCATAAATTACAACCCTTACCCTAAGGGCTGGGAGGGTGGTTGTCATCCTCTAAGACCTAATTTCCATAACTTTCAACTGCGTTAAACAAAAGGGCTATCTCAAAATTTTGAGTTTATGTATTTCGGGAATTGGTGGGCGTGGAAGGGGTTTTAGTTGACTTCAAATCATTTTTGACCATTAGAATTGGCACAAGGCACTCCAATCTCTAATTGAATGAGCCCTTTTCGAAGTTTCTACGACAATGTCTTCGATATGAAGTGCCCTGGTCTAAAGGAAAAAATAATAAATAATACATTGTGCCAACATTGTTCTTATATACCCCCAGGGCATAACTACAAAACCCTTGCCCTATGGGTTGTGGGGGAGTAACCTCCTCAAAAAACATATTTTCTCTCTGGAAATCAGTTACTCTGAACAAAATGGCTATCTTAAAATGTTGATTGGATGTGTTTGGGGAAAGCGTGGGCGTGGAAGGGGTGTTAGCTGCCTTCCAATCACTTTCGACTATTAAAAAGGGCACTAGTTATTCCAATTTACAATAGAATGAGCCAATTTTGAAGTTTATACAAAAACTCATTTTATACGAATTGCCCTGGTATGGAAAACAAAAAAAAAAACAAAAATAAATTAAATAATACATTGTGCCAACATCGTTCTTTACTTAGACATCTCGATTGCGCTGCCTATGACAACATCCTGAATTGCCTAATGCTCTTTTACCTACCGTTTTTCATCCGAAAAATCAGAAAGAAAAATGAACAGAATTTTAAAGTGGAAGGTAGAATTTTTGTTTCAAGAAAAATTTCTTCTTCTCCTTCCTATGAACCGATATACATGGCGAACCCAAGATGACAGTATTTATTTTTAAGAAACAGATTAGCCGGGATGACGGTTGAAGCCCGGAGGTCGATATCGATAACCAAAAAACAAAAAAAAACGGCGGCGTATTAGGGACGCCGCCGCCGATAGAATCAGCGGCGGCGCCAGCACGCTGATGCAGGCTCGGTGGCGCGCCGCCGTTTTTTTCGGCGGCGCGCCGCCGATTTTCGGCGCGGCTTCGGGGTCTACTGGAGGTAACTATTTGAAAAATATTGTGAAATTTTTCCAAAAAAAAGAAAAATATCCAAGAAATCTAACAAGAAACTATGCATCTTCCAAAATATGCAGGATCTGATAAATTGACAAATGAATTAAATTTAAATGGATCTGACGGCAAAAGACTAAAAAATACAATTGTATATCGAAAAAATTTGAATTTTTGAAATTTGGAAAGCTTTAGATATTTCGATCACATATACAGAGATCGTCATCAGAAGCAACACTATAGGGTTGCCTATAGTAAAAGCCGTAAGATTCCGATATTTTATTTTTATTTATTATTGTTCTTTTCCCACAGTTACTTCATATGGAATGGGTCGTCAAATAAATTTTGGAAGGGGCTCATTCCAGTCCTTTCGGAGAGGGAAGTTCTAGTCCCCTTTTTAAGAGTCAAAAGAGAGTGAAGGTCAATTTTCCCCCCCCCCCCTCCACACCCATTTTTCCTAAAACACTTCCAATAAAAACTTTCAGAAAGCCATTTTTTTTTTAAATAGTTCAAAGATCATATAACGAAATGTCTGAAGTCATCACAGCCACCAATGGCCCAGGGCCAGGCTTTATAAGCTTACAACAGGCGTTGTAAGTTATGCCCTAGGGGCATATATGGTTCTTTTGGAAGGGATACTCGTATAAACTTCAGAGAGGGCTCATTTGATTGGAAATTGAATGTTCTAGTTCACTTTTGAAAAGCCAAAAGAGATCCGATGGCAACTAGCCCTCTCCAATACCCGTTTTCCCCAAATGCATCTTATAGAAATTTTGAGATACCTGTTTTGTTAAAAATAGTTGAAAGGTCAGATAGCAAAACCTCCAGTGTGTCGAGACAACTTCCCAGGGCCCGGGGAAAGGGGTTGTAAGTTATGTCCTGGGGGCATATAAGGTTCTTTTGGAAGGGATGCTCGTATAAACTTCAGAGAGTGCTCAATTGATTGGAAATTGAATGGTCTATCTCACTTTTTAAGATTCAAAAGAGATCCGATGGCAACTAACCCCCCCCCCCGCTATATTTTCCCCAAACTCATCCGACCAGAGTTTTGAAATAGCTATTTTATAAAATATAGTTCAAAGGTCAGATCAGAAAAGCTCCAGTGTCAATACAACCCTCCAGGGCTTTCTGGCAGGCGTTGTAAGTTACGTCTTAGGCGCTTATATGATTCTTACGGAAGGATTGGTCGGATAAATTTCAGAGAAGGCTCATTTGCATGGCAATTGAAAGTTCTATTTCACTTCTTAAGAGTCAAAAGAGATCGGAGGGTAACTAGCCCCCCCCCCTACATCCTGTTTTCCCCGAATCAATCGGAAACAAACTTTGAGATAGCTTTGTTTAAAAATACTTCAAAGGTCAGATAACAAAACTCCAGTGTCGACAAAACCCCCCAGGGCCCAAGGGCAGGCGTTGTAAGTTATGTCCATGGGGCATATATGGTTCTTGTGAAAGGGATGCTCGTATAAACTTGAGAGAAGACTCATTTGATTAAAACTGAAAGTTCTAGTTAAGTTTTTAAGATTCAAAAGAAATCCGAGGGCAACTAGCCCCTCCATGCCCTTTTTCCCCAAATCCATTCGATAAAAATGGTAAAATAGCTACGCCCCTATGCCTTCCCAAGGCCAGACCATAATTTGCACTTTACTGAGAAAATATAAATGGTTTTACTTTTAGAACTTTAATAAATCAAATAATATTATTATTTTGATTAATAAATATCAGTATATGTATATTAAACTGACAATGCACATACATTTGTATTTTTTTAAGTAAAGTGCAAATTATGTTCTGGCTTTGGGAAGGCATAGGGGTTTTAAGCCCTACTTATGTTAATTTCTGCTCGTTTTGAGTTTGACTCGGTTATTTATTGTTATTTCTTTTCGTTTTGGGTTTCATTTATTTATCGACGTCGATTTGTGGTTCACGCTTGGTAGATTATTTGATTTTATTTTTGCTCATTTTTGGTTTAATGGAGTTCTTTAATGTTCTTTGAAAAACTTATTTTGCGGAAAAAGTTTTTTTTTATTAATTTCTGTTCGTTTTATATTGACATAGTCTTTTCAGGCAAAAACAAAATAATAGGTTAAATGTTTTCGTTTTTTTAAAGACTTTATAGTTTGGCCTGCTATTTATATGCTGGAGAAAATTTCTCAGCAATTTTTAACAACATACACCCTTTTAAAAATCTAGACAAAAATAGTAGTGTTTAATTTAGTTTCATACCTCTTCTAGCTGACCTGAAATAGATAACTTGATACCATTTGCAAAAAAATCTGTTTACTTTATTTTGATATCTTGGATAAGCTATTTTGCTTTGGTTAAATTTTAAGAGCAGAAGTAGCCCCGAAAGTTTGAACGTAATACCCCCAGTCGTTCTTGGGATACTGCTGAGATGCCTTATTGGGAATTAGCATTAATGCAGTGCATTTTGATTTAATTTTAAGGCAACATTTATTTTTAAACATAATGGACAAATGGGAGGGAGATTAGTTGCCCTCCAATCACTTTCAACTATTAAAAAGAGCACTAGCCCTTTCTATTTTCAATCGAATGAGCCCTATTCGAAGTTTCTACGATAATTCCTTCGATACGAAATACCCTGGTCTAAAAAAAAAAAAAAATATCATACATTGTGCACAAATTGCTCTTTACTATAAAAATGTCAAGCCTTCCAATCACTTTCAACTCTTAAAAAGGGCACTAGCCCTATCAATTTCCAATAGAATGATCCCTTTTTGAGTTTCTACGTCAACGCTTTCTATAATCCTCTAATATGGCCCCAGGGCATAAATTACAACCCTTGCCCTGAGGGTTGTGAGGGAATTGTCCTCCTCAAAGGCCTAATTTCCAGAACTTTCAACTACGTTGAACAAAATGGCTATCTCAAAATTTTGATTGGATGTGTTCGGGAAAACGGTGGACATGAGAGGAATTAGTTGCTCTCCAATCAATTTCAACTATTAAGAAAAGGCACTAGCTCTTTCAATTTCCAATCAAATGAGCCCTTTTGAAGTTTCTACGAAAACACTGTATAAAAACCTTACATGCTCCCAGGGAATAACTTACAACCCTTGCCCTAAGGGCTGGGGGGGGTGTCATCCTCAAAGACCTAATTTTCAGAGCTTTAAAGTACGTTGAACAAAATTGCTATCTCAAAATTTTGAATAGAAATGTTTGGGAAAATGGTGGGCGTGAGAGGGGGGTTAGTAGCCCTCCAACCAATTCCGACTATTGAAAAGGGCACTAGCCCTTTCAGTTTCCAATCCAATGAGGCCCTTCTTGAAGTTTCTCCGACAACGATTTCTATAAAAACCTTATATGCCCCAAGGGCGTAACTTACAACCCTTGTCCTGAGGGCTCTGGGGGGGTTGTCATCCTCAAAGACCTAATTTCCAGAACTTTCAACTACTTTGAACAAATATTTCAAACTTTTGATTGGATGTGTTTGGGGAAATGGTGGGCGTGAGAGGGATGTTAGTTGCCCTCCAATCACTTTAGACTATTTAAAAAGGGCTCTAGCCCTTTCAATTTCCAACTGAATGAGCCCTTTTTGAAGTTTCTAAGACAGCGCTTTCTATTAGAACTAGACCCCAGGACCGCGCCGATGAGGGAAGACCGGTATTAAACATTCAGGCGTTCAACAATTGAGTATTAGACATTAAGAAAATCTTATCTAAAAACAAAAACAAAAAAATTCTGCAAACTTACAATTCAGCTGTAGAAACAATCTGTCGGCAGTCAATTTCAGAATCCAACTGAAGGCTGAATCTGTATAGTAGTGAATCCGTTCTATAATTCTGTTCAACTTGAAAATAAAATTCTTGACTACGAACGATGTTAGAAACAGCGATTGGGAAACTACATTCAAAATGATTTAAACTCATTTCATAAAGACGATACTGTTTTTTGTCAACGTATGAAGAACTGTTTATATTGTACTATTTGCAATTGCATATTGCATCTGTCTGGTTTTTATGCAAAGTAACAAAAGAGACGAAAATTAATGAACAAGAGAGTAGTGAAGAATTATGGCATGCAAAGTAATATTTGGCAGGGAAAGTCACAAGTGATAAATCGCTAGGGGTGTCAACGTGATTGCGTGATTTTCGAGGATTCGGAGAACCAAATTTTTTTTCAGACTGACGCATAGATTTTCGGGGAAATACCTGAAAATTCGGGGATAGTGCAAGCCCTGCTTGATTTCTAATCAGGAAAATCGAAATACTAAACCACATGAAAAGGAAAAGCTCCGACTTTGTGGTTGACGCAATACAGAATTGCCGCAAAATTAATTTAAAGTCGACCGAACGCCGCCGCCTCTGTCAGCGGCGGCGCGCTTTGGCGCACCGGCGGCGTTACGACACTTCGGCGGCGTTCAACCAGGCCTCTCGTCAGCGGCGTTCGGTCGATCTGCGGGCGAGGCGCCAGGGTCTAATTAGAACCTTATATGCCCCCCGAGCAAAATTTACAACCTTTGCCCTGAGGGCTGTAAGAGGAGTGTCATCCTCAAAGACATAATTTCCGGACCTTTCAAATACGTTGAACAAAATAGCTATCTCAAAGTTTTGATTGGATGTGTTTGGGGAAATAATGGGCGTAAGAAGGGGGTAACGTGCCCTTCAATCACTTTCGACTATTAAAAAGGGCACTCGCCCTTTCAATTTCCAATCGAATGAGCCCTTTTTGAAGTTTCTACAATATCGCTATCTATAAAGACCTTATCTACCCCCAGGACATAACTTACAACCCTTGCCCTGAGGACTCTGAAGAGGTTATCATCCTCAAAGACCTAATTTCTAAAACTTTTAACTACGTTAAACAGAACAGATGTCTAAAAAAATTTTTGGATGTGTTTGGGGAAAAGGTCGGCGTGAGAGGGGAATTAGTTGCCCACCAATCGCTTTCGACTATTAAAAGGGCACTAGCCCTTTGAATTTCCAATCGAATGAGCCCTTTTTCAAGATTTTACGACAAAGCTTTCAGTAAAAACCTTCAATGCCCCGAGGGCAAAACTTACCACCCTTACCCTGAGGGTCGTGGGGGGATTGTCATCCTAAAAGATATAATTTCCAGATCTTATAACTGCTTTGAACAAAATAGCTCCAAATTTTGATTGGATGTGTCTGGATAAATGGTGGCCGTGGAAGGAGTGTTAGTTGCCTTCCAAAGTTACTTTCGACTATTAAAAATGGCACTAGCCATTATGATTTCCAATCAAACGAGCCCTTTTTGTAGTTTATACGACAACGCTTTGTATAAAAAACTTACATGTCCCAAGGCATAGCTTACAGCCCTTGCCCTGAGGGCTGTGGGGGGGGGGGGGTTGTCATCCTAAAAGACCTAATAGCCAGAACTTTCAACTATGTTGAACAAAATGGCTATCTTAAAATTTTGATTGGATGTGTTTGGGGAAAAGGTGGGCGTGAGAGGGGGGCTAGTTGCCCTCCAATCACTTTCGACTATTAAAAAGGGCACTATCCCTTTGATTTTTTAATCAAATGGGCTCTTTTTGAAGTTTCTCAAGAAGTTTCTAAGTTTCAGGGCAAGGGTTGTAAACTATGCTCTGGGGGCAATTAAGGTATATATGGAAAGGGTGATCGTGCAGCTTTTGGAGGGGGCACATAAGATTGGTAATCAGAAGCTCTAGTGCTTCCTTTAAGATTCAGAGTGATCAAAAGGTGGATATCCCCCACATCTCAATGTTCCCGAAAAGAATCGGATAGAAATTTTGAGATGGCCATTTGTTGTCGATGAAACTTCGAAAATAGCTCATTCGATTGGAAATTGAAAAAGGCAGTTTCCTTTTTAATAGTCGAAATTGATTGGAGGGCAACTAACCCCGCAGCCACCATTTCCGCAAACACATACAATAAAACTTTGAGAAAGCCATTTTGTTCAATGTAATTGAAAGGTCGGGAAATTCTGTCTTTGAGGTTGACAACCCCCGCCCCCACAGCCCTCAGGGCAAGGGTTGTAACGTATGCTTTGAGGCATATAAGGTATATATATATATATAAAGGAAGATTGTATAACCTTTGGAGGAGGCACATTGGAGTAGTAATCAGAAGTTCTGGTATTATTTTTAAGATTCAGAGTGATTGGAGGGTGGATATCCCCCCCCCCCCGACCCGTTGGATATCCAAAATACATCTGATTTTAGTTTTGAGATAACACGATTTGTTGTCGTAGAAACTTCGAAAACAACTCATCCGATTGAAGATTGAAAGGGCCAGTGCCGTTTTTAATAGTCAAAAGTGATCGGAGGGCAACTAACCCTCCTGCCCCGCCCACCATTTCCCCTAACACATCCAATAAAGTTTTGAGACAGCCGTTTTGTTCAAAATAATTGAAAGGTCCTGAAATTATGTCTTTGAGGATAGGAGCCCTCCCACAGCCCTCAGGACAAGGGTTGTAAGTTATTGCCTGGGAGCATATAAGGTATATGTAGAAAGGGTGATCGTACTACCTTTGGAGGGGGCACATTGGATTTGTAATCACAAGTTATAGTGCTCCTTTTAAGATTCAGAGGGATTGGAGGGTGGACGCCCCTCTACACACCTCGTATTTTCCCGAAATGCATCTGATAGAAATTTTGAAATAGCCATTTATTGTCGTAGAAACTTCGAAAAAGGGTCATTCGATTAAAAATTAATAAAAAGGGCAAGTGCCATTTTTATTAGTCAAAAGGAATTGGAGGGCACCCCCCCCCAACTCCCATCAATTCCCAAAATACATCTAATCAAAATTTTGAGCGCAAACTTTGTTCTGGTCTTGAGAAGGCATAGGGCTTATCAGCCCTATTCATGTTAATTTTTACTCGTTTTGAGTTTGACTTGGCTATTTATAGTAATTTCTATTCGTTTTTAGTTTCATTGATTTATTGATAGTGATTTGTGGTAGTTTTAAGCTTGGAAGATTATTTGACTTTAATTTTCCCCATTCGTGGTTTATTTGGCTTTAATTTTCTCCATTCTTGGCTTAATGGCAGAAGTGTATCCAGGATTTTTGTTCGGGGGGGAGGGTTACTAATTTTTTTTAGGGGGGGGGGGGGTTACACAAAAAACCTCAAAAAACGAAAACAAAATTTATTTATGTCCATTTTTGTTACGTTTTTATGAGTCAAACAAACATTTCGGGGGAGGGGGGGGGGTTCAAACTGGGTAACCCCCCCCTGGATACGGCCTTACTTAATGGGACCCTTTACTTTTCTTTGAAAACTTGTCTTGTGGAAAAAGTTTTTTAAATTAATGATTAAAAAACCGAGTCGACAACTACAATCATGGTCTCAGTTGTCTATACTCAACTAAAGCTCAACCGTATTCCCAACACCTGCATTGACAAGAATGGTCTCCTGGAACTTTATTAAATCTGGTTAGGATTCAATACTAGGACTTGTTCCGCCCGTAGATCATTTGACCATACGGACAGGTATTAACCATAACTATGACACAAGTTTCATAGTTTCAACAGCCTGTCACAGGGTCTTAGCCACAAAAGCCTAGCCATTACTGCCCTAAAATTGAATACAATAATTTTTCAGCTAATTATAAGGCATAGGCCAGTATTTTAATTAAAAAGTATAAAACCAGGTATTTTCTTGAAAAAAAAAGACAAAAGATGATCAACAAATAATTTCATATACATAAAAACAATTTTTGGGCACAAACTGACAGTCGAGTTCAAATTGCCAAGATTCATTTCTGGCTTAATAAACTTTCTAGGAATAATTTCCTCTAATGGAGCCTGCGTTGACATTCGGTGAGGAATTACCTTTCAGTTAAATTTTCTGGTCAAATAGATCTTGACTTACTTTGACTTATGTCTCCTGCCGGGCGCTGCTCGGCGTAGAGAGTGACGTCTGCCTCCTCCATCCACTTCGGTCCATGGAAAGCGTTTGCACATCACTCAACCTGATATTTGCCATCATCAGGAACTCGGCCAGGCTGTCAGACCATCGTTTCTTCGGTCGGCCGCGAGGTTGCTTCCAACCGGCTTTGACAGGGTCGAAGTCATGGATCGTTTTCGCAGGTATGTGTGGAAGCATTCGAAGTAGGTGTCCAAACCATCGTAGTGTTCGCTCGGCTGCTTTCCTTGATCATGGCAAGTAGATCCTCTATTGTATATACTAATGTTATTATATAAATATAAAAATAATGTAATTACTTTCTGTCATTTTTCAATACTTTCAAGATAGAAGATTTCCGACAGAGGGAAAACTTTTCTAAATGGAAGGTTACCTCCCCCCTCATGGACTTCATATTATCTCTTGGTAAATTCGTTTAGATGAATCATGATGTTCTGGTTAATCCAATTTTACTTAAAGTTTGCTTGAATACTTCGCACAGTAGTTTGGAAGAATTAGGAGGATTTAGGGACTTGGTCTACCAGCTTTTCTGGATACAAAAAAAATTCATTTGTTAACTGTGAATTACCTCTTCCAAATGAATTGCATATGGCTTATCATTCTTTAAACTTATTGTTGTGTGCTATTCCCTAAGAAAATCTTTTTATTAGCAAAAGGATATTAGTATTGATGATGTTGTTTAAGATGATTAGGCAAGATGAAATGTTAAAATAGTTCAAATAGAAATAGTAAAATAAAAGTAAAACTGAATACTGTTTTGGTGGGAGGGGGCAGGGGGCAATAAAAGAAATAAACTTTTTGACACAAAATAACAGGAAATACTACTTTCCCACAGAAAAATCTTTTATTTGGAAAAATGTCTTTTTCAAATATGAAAGACTAATCTAGCTTAGGTTTTAAGTTTTACCTCTGCTCTTTCTTCATTTAATAGCTTTTCTTTCCATGTCTCTTCTTTATATAATTTTTCTTTATATGTATTTTTATCTGCAAATGATTTACATTCTTTTCCTTTCTAGTTGAATCAGTACAATCGGAACCAGTATAGGGCAGTGTAAGTAGAATGGGCAGTAAAATTTCGGAAGTAATTCTGTAAAAGCCTATGTTCACTGTTGGATTCATCTTTTCATGTAATGGCCTTCATTTTTTAACAGAAATTCAAAAGTATGAATGATACTATCTAGCTAAGGTTTTGAAATGTATATGACATATTTTGCTTTTAAAACGCAGTTTTAAAATATCCAAAAAGTTGGGTTAATCTAGGTTCACTTAGAGTGGCGCGCCACTCTAAGAGAACCTAGATTAACCCAACTTTTTGGATAGCTCTCTCACTATGACTCTGTTTGTGTGTCGTGTCAAAAACCAGTCTGGTTGAAAACGTGGAGTTTTCGTGCTGGTCACTTTTTTGCAATGTGTAGGAACCAGTGGGGAATCCCCGCTCGTTTGGAAAGGTGCCAAGGAAAGGCAAGCAAATAGCATGTAGTTTCAAAACGTGTTTAATCACGTGTAGAGGTCCCATAGAATGAAATTTTTGTATTGTGCATGCAAACGGCGAATTCAAGAATGAGTTTTTTACTTACTTAGAATTTTGTCATAATTTCTTGAATGAAATGTCTTTTTTTTGTATCCAAGAAGTGAAATCAATAAAGAGTTTGTTACTTACTTTCTTTTTTTATAATTGCTTGAATTTAATTTCTACATCGTATATCTAAGTCGTGAAAACAATAAAGAGTTTGTTACTTACTTGGAATTTTCTCATAATTTCTTGAACGAAATGTCTTTTTGTTTATCCAGCAGGTGAATTCAAAAAAAATTTTCTACTTACTTACAATTTTCTCATAATTTCTTTAATGAAATTTCTGCATTGTGTATCCACGAGGTGTATTCAAGAAAGAGTTTGTTACTTGCTTACACTTTTTTCGTAATTTCTTAAATGAAATATCTGTATTGTGCATTCAGGAGGAGGATTCAGGAAACAGTTTGTTACTTACTTAGAATTATGTCATAATTTCTTGAATGAAATGTCTTTTTTATTTATCCAGGAGGCGAATTCAAGAAATAATTTGTTCCTTACTTACAATTTTTTATAATTTCTTAAATGAAGTTTCTGCATTGTGTATCCAAGAGGTGACTTCAGGAAAGAGTTTGTTACTTGCTTACAATTTTTTCATAATTTATTGAATGAAATTTCCGTATTGTATATCCAAGAGTTGACTTCAAGAAAGAAATTGCTACTTACTGAGAATTTTTTCATAATTTCTTGAATTAAATTTCTACATCGTGTATCTAAGTCGTGAAAAAAATAATGAGTTTGTTACTTACTTGGAATTTTGTCATAATTTCTTGAACGAAATGTCTTTTTGTTTATCCAGCAGGTGAATTCAAGAAAGAATTTGCTACTTACTTACAATTTTGTCATAATTTCTTTAATGAAATTTCTGCATTGTGTATCCACGAGATGACTTCATGAAAGAGTTTGTTATTTGCTTACAATTTTTTTTTTCATAATTTCTTAAATGAAATTTCTGCATTGTGTATCCATGAGGTAACTTCAAGAAAGAGTTTGTTACTTACTTAAAATTTTGTCTTAATTTTTTGAATTAAATGTCTTTTTTATTTACCCATGTGGCGAATTACAGAAAGAATTTTCTACTTACTTACAATTTTTTTATAATTTCTTAAATGAAATTTCTGCATTGTGTATCCATGAGGTAACTTCAAGAAAGAGTTTGTTGCTTACTTAGAATTTTCTTATAATTTCTTGAATTAAATTGAACGAAATGTCTTTTTGTTTATCCAGCAGGTGAATTCAAGAAAGAATTTGCTACTTACTTACAATTTTTTCATAATTTCTTAAATGAAATTTTTGCATTGTGTATCCACGAGGTGACTTCAAGAAAGAGTTTGTTATTTGCTTACAATTTTTTTTTTCATAATTTCTTAAATGAAATTTCTGCATTGTGTATCCATGAGGTAACTTCAAGAAAGAGTTTGTTACTTACTTAAAATTTTGTCTTAATTTTTTGAATGAACTGTCTTTTTTATTTACCCAGGTGGAGAATTCCAGAAAGAATTTGCTAATTAATTACAATTTTTTGATAATTTCTGAAATGAAATTTCTGCATTGTGTACCTATGAGGTAACCTCATGAAAGAGTTTGTTGCTTACTTAGAATTTTGTCATAATTTCTTGAATGAAATTGAACGAAATGTCTTTTTGTTTATCCAGCAGGTGAATTCAAGAAAGAATTTGCTACTTACTTACAATTTTCTCATAATTTCTTTAATGAAATTTCTGCATTGTGTATCCACGAGATGACCTCATGAAAGAGTTTACTTGCTTACAATTTTTTTTCATAATTTCTTAAATGAAATTTCTGCATTGTGTATCCATGAGGTAACTTCAAGAAAGAGTTTGTTACTTACTTAGAATTTTGTCGTAATTTCTTGAATGAGATTTCTTTTTTATTTACCCAAGGGGTGAATTCAAGAAATTATTTGCTACTTACTTACAATTTTCGATAATTTCTTAAATGAAATTTCTGCATCGTGTATCCAAGAGTTAACTGCAAGAAAGAGTTTGTTACTTACATAGACTTTTTTCATAGTTTCTTAAGCAAACTGTCTGCTTGTATATAAAACAGGTGAGTTCAAGAAAGAATTTGCTACTTACTTACAATATTTTTATAGTTTCTTTAATTAAATTTCTGTATTGTGTATCCAAGAAGTGACTTCAAGAAAGAATTTTTTTCTTACTTACTTACAATTTTTTTCATAGTTTCTTAAATGAAGTTTCTGCATTGTGTATCCAGGAGGTGACTTCAGGAAAGAGTTTGTTACTTGCTTACAATTTTTTTCATAATTTCTTAAATGAAATTTCTGCATTGTGTGTCCAAGAGGTAACTTCAAGAAAGAGTTTGTTACTTACTTAGAATTTTGTCATAATTTCTTGAACGAAATGTCTTTTTGTTTATCCAGCAGGTGAATTCAAGAAAGAACCATGAAATACTAAAGTTAACTTCTCAAATTATAAACTCCAGGAAACAAACACCCAAGAAAATCTAAAAAACCTAGGTCTGAAAACCCTAAACTGCTAATTAACTATTCTAATTCATGATTTCAGGCACGTAAAACCACAAAATACTAAAGTTAACTTCTCAAATAATAAACCCCAAGAGTCAAACACACACGAAAATCTAAAAAACCTAGGTCTGAAAACCCTAAACAGGTAATTAAATATTCTAATTCGTGATTTCAGGCACGTAAAACCATAAAATACTAAAGTTAACTTCTCAAATAATAACACAAAAACTTCGTTTTTAATGAGCACTAAGTAAAGAAAAACCACACGGAATCAAGCAACTGAGTCTCTCAAACCACTAAAAGCTATTTTAAAAGATACAAAAAACTACTTATTTAACACAAAAACTTCGTTTTTAATGAGCACTAAGTAAAGAAAAACCACACGGAATCAGACAACCGAGTCTCTCAAACCCCTTAAAGCTCTTTTAAAAGATACAAGAACTACTTATTTAACACAAAAATTTTGTTTTTAATGAGCACTAAGTAAAGAAAAACCAAACGGAATCAGGCAACAGAGTGTCTAAAACCCCGTAAAGCTCTTTTAAAAGATGCAAGAACTACTTATTGAACAAAAAATTGTGTTTTTAATGGGTATCAAGTAAAGAAAAACCACACGGAATCAAGCAACTGAGTCTCTCAAACCCCTTAAAGATATTTTAAAAGATACAAAAACTTCTTATTTAAAAAAAAAACTTCGTTTTTAATGAGCACTAAGTAAATAAAAACCACACGGAATCAGGCAACTGAGTCTCTCAAACCACTTAAAGCTCTTTTAAAAATTACAAAAAACTACTTATTTAACACAAAAATTTCGTTTTTAATGGGCACCAAGTAAAGAAAAACCACACGGAATCAGACAACCGAGTCTCTCGAACCCCGTAAAGCTCTTTTAAAAGATACAAGAACTATTTAACTTCTCAAATAATAAACTCCAGGAAACAAACACCCAAGAAAATCTAAAAAACCTAGGTCTGAAAACCCTAAACTTCTAATTAACTATTCTAATTGATGATTTAAGGAACGTAAAACCACAAAATACTAAAGTTAACTTCTCAAATAATAAACCCCAGGAGTCAAACACACACGAAAATCTAAAAAACCTAGGTCTGAAAACCCTAAACAGGTAATTAAATATTCTAATTTATGATTTCAGGCAGGTAAAACCATAAAATACTAAAGTTAACTTCTCAAATAAGAACACAAAAAATTCGTTTTTAATGAGCACTAAGTAAATAAAAACCACACGGAATCAAGCAACTGAGTCTCTCAAACCCCTTAAAGCTATTTTAAAAGATACAAAAAACTACTTATCTAACACAAAAAATTCGTTTTTAATGAGCACTAAGTAAAGAAAAACCACACGGAATCAGGCAACAGTGTGTCTCAAACCCCTTAAAGCTCTTTTAAAAGATACAACCACTACTTATTTAACACAAAAATTTCGTTTTTAATGGGCACCAAGTAAAGAAAAACCACACGGAATCAGACAACCGAGTCTCTCAAACCCCGTAAAGCTCTTTTAAAAGATACAAGAACTACTTATTTAACACAAAAATTTCGTTTTTAATGAGCACTAAGTAAAGAAAAACCAAACGGAATCAGGCAACAGAGTGTCTCAAAACCCGTAAAGCTCTTTTAAAAGATACAATAAATAATAATTTAACACAAAATTGTGTTTTTAATGGGCACCAAGTAAAGAAAAACCACATGGAATCAGGCAACTGAGTCTCTCAAACCCCTTAAAGCTATTTTAAAATATATAAAAACTGCTTATTTAACACAAAAACTTCGTTTTCAATGTGCACTAAGTAAAGAAAAACCGCACGGAATCAGGCAACTGAGTCTCTCAAACCCCTTAAAGCTCTTTTAAAAGATACAAAAAACTACTTATTTAACACAAAAATTTCGTTTTTAATGGGCACCAAGTAAAGAAAAACCACACGGAATCAGACAACCGAGTCTCTCAAACCTGGTAAAGCTCTTTTAAAAGATACAAGAACTACTTAACTTCTCAAATAATAAACTCCAGGAAACAAACACCCAAGAAAATCTAAAAAACCTAGGTCTGAAAACCCTAAACTGCTAATTAACTATTCTAATTCATGATTTCAGGCAAGTAAAACCACAAAATACTAAAGTTAACTTCTCAAATAATAAACCCCAGGAGTCAAACACACACGAAAATCTAAAAAACCTAGGTCTGAAAACCCTAAACAGGTAATTAAATATTCTAATTCATGATTTCAGGCATGTAAAACCATAAAATACTAAAGTTAACTTCTAAAATAATAACACAAAAACTTCGTTTTTAATGATCACTAAGTAAAGAAAAACCACACGGAATCAAGCAACTGCGTCTATCAAACCCCTTAAAGCTATTTCAAAAGATACAAAAAACTACTTATTTAACACAAAAATTTAGTTTTTAATGAGCACTAAGTAAAGAAAAACCACACGGAATCAGACAACCGAGTCTCTCAAACCTGGTAAAGCTCTTTTAAAAGATACAAAAACTACTTAACTTCTCAAATAATAAACTCCATGAAACAAACACCCAAGAAAATCTAAGAAACATAGGTCTGAAAAACCTAAACTGCTAATTAACTATTTTAATTCTTGAGTTCAGATACGAAAAACCAAAAAACAATAAAGTTAACTTCTCAAATAATAAACCCCAGGGGTCAAACACAAACGAAAACCTAAAATACCCAAGTCTGAAACAGGTCATTAACTATTCTAATTTATGATTTCAGGCACATAAAACCATAAAATACTGAAGTTAACTTCTCAAATAAGAACACAAAAACTTCGTTTTTAATGAGCACTAAGTAAAGAAAAACCACACGGAATCAAGCAACTGAGTCTCTCAAACCCTTTAAAGCTATTTTAAAAGATAAAAAAAACTACTTATTTAACACAAAAACTTCGTTTTTAATGAGCACCAAGTAAAGAAAAACCACAAGGAATCAGGCAACTGAGTCTCTCAAACCCCTTAAAGCTCTATTAAAAGATACAATAACTACTTATTTAACACAAAAATTTTTTTTTTAATGGGCACCAACTAAAGAACAATCAAACGGAATCAGACAACTTAGTCTCTCAAACCCCGTAAAGCTCTCTTAAAAGATACAAGAACTACTTATTTAACACAAAAATTTCGGTTTTCATGGGCACCAAGTAAAGATAAACAAAACGTAATCAGACAACAGAGTGTCTCAAACCCTGTAAAGCTCTTTTAAAAGATACAAGAACTACTTATTTAACCCAAATTGTGTTTTTAATGGGCACCAAGTAAAGAAAAACCACACGGAATCAAGCAACTGAGTCTCTCAAACCCCTTAAAGCTATTTTAAAAGATACAAAAACTACTTATTTAACACAAAAAATTCGTTTTTAATGAGCACTAAGTAAAGAAAACTACACGGAATCAGGCAACTGAGTCTCTCAAACCCCATAAAGCTCTTTTTAAATATAAAAAAAACTACTTATTTAACAAAAAAATTTCGTTTTTAATGGGCACCAAGTAAAGAAAAACCACACGGAATCAGACAACCGAGTCTCTCAAACCCCGTAAAGTTATTTTAAAAGATACAAAAACTACTTATTTACAACAAATATTTCGTTTTTAATGAGCACTGAGTAAAGAAAAACCACACGGAATCAGGCAACAGAGTCTCTCAAACCCCTTAAATCTATTTTAACAGATACAAAAACTACTTCTTTAACCCAAAAATTTTGTTTTAAATGGGTATCAAGTAAAGAAAAACCACACAGAATAAGGCAACAGAGTCTCTCAAACCCCTTAAAGCTCTTTTAAAAGATACAAGAACTACTTATTTAAAACAAAAATTTCGTTTTTAATGAGCACTAAGTAAAGAAAAACCACACGGAATCAGGCAACGAAGTCTCTCAAACCCCTTAAAGCTCTTTTAAAAGATACAAGAACTACTTATTTAACACAAAAATTTTGTTTTTAATGGGCACAAATTAAAGAAAAACCACACGGAATCAGGCAACAGATTCTCTCAAACCCCTTAAAGCTCTTTTAACAGATACAAAAACTACTTATCTAAAACAAAAAGTTCGTTTTTAATGAGCACTAAGTAAAGAAAAACCACACGGAATCAGGCAACAGAATCTCTCAAACCCCTTAAAGCTCTTTTAACAGATACAAAAACTAATTATTTAAAACAAAAACTTAGTTTTTAATGAGCAATAAGTAAAGAAAAACCACACGGAATCAGGCAACCGAGTCTCTCAAACCCCTTAAAGCTATTTTAAAAGATACAAAAACTACTTATTTAACACAAAATACAGGCAAGCAAATAACATGGGAATTCCTATACACGCAAGCAAATAACTGAGTTATTTTTACGTCACAATTTTCAACTTAAAACCATTCTAATTATAGCATCCCATTTCTCATACTTTAATTACTCGTTACGCTTTCTTAACCACCGGAAGTTTAACCTACGTAAATTAAGTTATAGACAATACTTGTTTAGAAAAACTGGAATAAAATAATTGATACAGTTTAAATTGCACGCTACCTTTGAATAGGCAATGTGATTATACCCACCTAACCAGATTATACCTACCAAACCAGATTATACCTACCAGAAACCTGTTTGGTACAGGGGCGCCCTCAAAATGGAACCTACTACTCTACTACCGCTTTCTATAAAAACCTTATATATCCCGAGGGCATAGCTTACAACCCTTGCCGTGAGTGCTGTGGGGGGAGCGTCATCCTCAAAAACATGATTTTTGAAATTTCTAACTACGTCGAACAGAATGGCTATCTCAAAATTTTGATTGGATGTGTTTGGGGAAATGGTGGTTGTGGGAGGGGTTTTAGTTATCCTCCAATCCCTTTCCACTATTAAAGGGGCATAAGCCCTTCTAATTTCCAATTGAATAAACCATTTTTGAAGTTTCTACAAGATCACTATCTACATAGGCCTGATTTGCCCCCAGGGCATAACTTACAACCCTTGCCCCGAGGGCTCTGAGGGGGTTATCATCCTTAGAGACCTAATTTCTAAAACTGTTAACAACGTAAAACCCTTAAAACTTTTAAAACCCTTGCCCTTAGGGTTGTGAGGAGTGGATGCGTTTGGGGAAAAGGTGGAAGTGAGAGGGGGGTTACTTGCCCTCCAATCACTTTCGACTATTAAAAAGGGCACTAGCCGTTTCAGTTTCCTATCGATTGATTCCTTCTTGAAGTTTCTATGACAACGCTTTCTATAAAAACCTTATATACCCCCAGGGCATAGCTTACAACCCTTACCGTGACGGCTGTGGGGTGAGTGTCATCCTCAAAAATATAATTTCGAAAATTTTTAACTACGTCGAACAGAATGGCTAGCTTAAAATTTTGATGGATGTGTTTGGGGAAATGGTGGTTGTGAGGGGGTGTTAGTTATCCTCCAATCCCTTACGACTATTAAAAAGGGCACAAGCCCTTCTAATTTCCAATTGAATGAACTTTTTTTGAAGTTTGAGGGAGAGGGAGGTTAGTTGTCCTCCTATCAGTTTCGACTAGCCTATTATAAAAGGCACTAGCCCTTTCAATTTTCGGTGAGAGAGGGGGTTAGTTACCCTCCAATACACTTTTGATATTAAATAGGGGAATGGCCCTTTGAATTTCCATTCGAATGAGCCCTTTTTCAAGTTTCTCCGACATAGCTTTCAATAAAAACCTTGTATGCCCCCAGGGCATAACTTACAACCCATATCCTGAGGGCTTTGGGGGAGTTTCGTCCTCAAAGATATAATTTCCGGACCTTTTAACTACTTTGAACAAAACGGCTATGTCAAAACTTTGATTGTATGTGTTTGGATAAACTGTGGGCGTGGAAGGGGTGATAGTTGCCTTCCAATCTTTTTCAACTATTAAAAAAGGCACTAGCCATTTCAATTTGTAATGGAATGAGCCCGTTTTGAAGATTCTACGACAACACTTTCTATAAAAACCTTATATGCCCCAAGGGCATAACTTACAAATTTGCCCTGAGGGTTGTGGGGAGGGGGGTTTCATCCTCAAAAACCTAATTTCCAGAACTCTCAACCACGTTGAACAAAATGGCTATCTCAAAATTTTGATTCGATGTGCTTGGGGAAAAGGTGGGCGTGAGAGGGGGGTTAGTTGCCCTTCAATCACTTTCGACTATTAAAAAGGGCGCTAGCCCTTGGAAGGCACTCCGCGCAGGAGCCAAGTCGTGAAGTATTTGCTCGATTTGATTTTTTTTTGTGATCTGGACTTCGGAAATAATAACATTTCCAAGTTTTTAAACATAGGTTTATATTTTAATTTTTGATCTAGTTAGAGGCTAAAGAGATAGATGGTAAAGTGTTTCGGTACAGGAAAAGGGGTCCTATACTATGCGAGATAGCTTTCATGAACAAAAGTGAGATTTTTTAAAGACAAATTGTGGGCTTGACACTGTGGGCCCATTCCAAGGCACTTAAGCCCCGGAAAAGTGGAATCTTTTCGTTTTTTTAAGACTTTATAGTTTGGCCTGCTATTGTATGCTGGAGAAAAAATTTCAGCAATGGTTAAAAACATATACTCTTTTATGCTGGACAAAAATAGCAGTGTTTAATTTAGTTTCATATCTCCTCCCAATGTTTACGACTTTAATTCTTTCATTGTAAATAATTCTCTTTTTCGATAAATTCATGCTTTCTGTATCCTAGCAAAAGTGACAGCATCTTCCGTCGACTCTTAGGCATTAATCACCATATGATGCTAAGCCGTGAACCTGACTTTTATCAGTTCTGTAAACAGGTACATAGGGGTTATTATTTATACCCGTCAAATGCGCATCTTGTGCTAGTCATTTATGTAGAAAGCTCGCGTCTATTGTTTGATTAATCGTGAAAATGATTGCACAAAAAGACACCTTTTTTTCAGTCAATTTAGCGGCGTATCTTTCTACAGTAAGTCCTATAAATTGCTAGGGGTGTGGGTGTTAGTTAAGATAAATATTTTAATATGAAAAATTTGTCTTCCATTTTGAGCACTCAGTGTTTATATGGGGAACGGGACTGTGCCTGATTTATGGGGTTCACCTCTAACAGCTTCGTTGTAAGGTGAAAACAAACTGCTTCATCGCGTGAAAAGTAAGGGGATGGATTCATAGTGCAGACATGTACACCCTTTGACAAGAAAACTAATTTAGCCTTTCCTAAACAGTTTGAGACATTTTAGAGGATGATATGGGGTGAAAGTCTGTGGTCGTTATAATACACAAGTTCCATTTGAACAGTGTTTTAAGATCCACTACCCCAACCCCCAAGAACCCCCCTCAACTTTTGGCCCCCTCCCCATTTTTCATCCTTTTTATTAAGTTTTTTGGACTGAATTTTTTTAGACTTAGAAATTACCCAACTTTTTTTCCGGTTTTTTCTTTAACCCATTGGCTTAGAGTTTTATCCTAGAGTCTTAGCTTAGAGTTTTAGATAGAGTTCTAGTTAGTTGAAGTTTAGTTTAGTTATAGTTAAAAGTTTTAGCTTAGAGTAATAGCTTAGAGTTTTACTTAGAGTTCTAGTTTAATTTTAGTTAAGAATTTTAGCTTAGAATTTTAGCCTAGAGTCTTAGCTTAAGAGTTTTAGTTAGAGTTGAAGTTTAGTTTAGTTATAGTTAAAAGTTTAGAGTTTTAGCTTAGAGTCTTAGCATAGAGTTTTAGTTAGAGTCCTGTTTAGTTTAGTTTTAGTTAAGAGTTTTAGCTTAGAGTTTTAACAAAGAGTCTAAGTTTAGAGTTTTAGTTAGTTCTAGTTTAGTTTTAATTAAGAGTTTTAGCTTAGAGTTGAATTTTAGTTTAGTTCTAGTTACGAGTTTAGAGTTTTAGCTTAGAGTCATAGCTTAGAGTTTTAGTTTGAGTTCTAGTTTAGTTTAGTTTTAGCTAAAAGTATTACCTTAGAGTTTTAGACTAGAGTCTTAGCTTAAAATTTTAGTTAGAGTTGAAGTTTAATTTAGTTATAGTTAAAAGTTTAGAGTTTTAGCTTAGAGTATTAGCTTAGAGTTTTAGTTAGATTTCTAGTTTAGTTTAGTTTTAGTTAAGAGTTTTAGCTTAGAGTTTTAGACTAGAGTCTTAGCTTAGAGTTTTAGTTAGAGTTGAAGTATAGTTTAGTTATAGTTGTGAGTTTAGAGTTTTAGCTTAGAGTCTTAGTTGGAGTTATAGTGTAGTTTAGTTTTAGTTAAGAGTTGTTATATTAGAGTTTTAGCCTAGAGTTTTAGCTTAGAGTTTAAGTTAGAGTTGAAGTTTAGTTTAGTTATAGTTAAGAGTTTAGAGTTTTAGCTTAGATTTTTAGTTAGAGTTCTAGTTTAGTTTTAGTTAAGAGTTTTAGCTTAGAATTTTGAAGTTTAGTTTAGTTATAGTTAAGAGTTTAGAGTCTTAGCTTAGAGTTCTAGTTTAGTTTTATTTAAGAGTTTTACCTTAGAATTTTGAAGTTTAGTTTAGTTATAGTTAAGAGTTTAGAGTTTTAGCTTAGAGTTTTAGTTAGAGTTCTAGTTAAGAGTTTTAGCTTAGAATTTTGAAGTTTAGTTTAGTTATAGTTAAGAGTTTAGAGTTTTAGCTTAGAGTCATAGCTTAGAGTTTTAGTTAGAGTTCTAGTTTAGTTTTAGTTAAGAGTTTTAGCTTAGAGTTTTAGCCTAGAGTCTTAGCTTAGAATTTTAGTTAGAGTTGATGTTTAGTTTAGTTATAGTTAATAGTATAGAGCTGTGGCTTGGAGTCATAGCTTAGAGTTTTAGTTAGAGTTCAAGTTTTGTTTAGTCTTATTTTAATGTTTTAAATTAGAGTTTTAGCCTAAATTCTTATCTTAACGTTTTAAGTACATTTGAAGCATAAATTAGATATAGTTGAGAGTTAAGAGCCTTAGCATCGAGTTTAATTGGAGCTCTAGTTTAGTTTAGTCTTAGTTAAGATTTTTAGCTTAGAGTTTTAGCCTAGAGTCTTAGCTTAGAGTTTAAGTTAGAGTTGAAGTTTAGTTTAGTTATATTTAAGAGTTTAGAGTTTTAGCTTAGAGTTTTAGTTAGAGTTCTAGTTTAGTTTTAGTTAAGAGTTTTAGCTTAGAATTTTGAAGTTTAGTTTAGTTATAGTTAAGAGTTTAGAGTCTTATCTTAGAGTTATAGTTTAGTTTTATTTAATAGTTTTAGCTTAGAATTTTGAAGTTTAGTTTAGTTATAGTTAAGAGTTTAGAGTTTTAGCTTAGAGTTTTAGTTAGAGTTCTAGTTAAGAGTTTTAGCTTAGAATTTTGAAGTTTAGTTTAGTTATAGTTACGAGTTTAGAGTTTTAGCTTAGAGTCTTAGCTTAGAGTTTTACTAAGAGTTCTAGTTTAGTTTTAGTTAAGAGTTTTAGCTTAGAGTTGTAGCCTAGAGTCTAAGCTTAGAATTTTAGTTAGAGTTGAAGTTTAGTTTAGTTATAGTTAAGAGTATAGAGTTTTAGCTTAGGGTCTTAGATTAGAGTTTTAGTTAGAGTTTTAGTTTAGTTTTAGTTAAGAGTTTTAGCTTCGAGTTTTAGTTCGAGTTCTAATTTAGTTTAGTTTTAAATATGAGTTTTAGCTTAGAGTTTTAGCTTAGTGTCTTAGTTGAGAGTTTTAGTTAGAGTTGAAGTTTAGTTAGTTTATAGTTAAGAGTATAGTTTTAGCTTAGGGTCTTAGATTAGAGTTTTAGTTAGAGTTCTAGCTTAGTTTAGTTTTAGTTAAGAGTTTTAGCTTAGAGTTTTAGCCTAGAGTCTTAGCTTAGAGTTTAAGTTTGAGTTGAAGTTTAGTTTAGCTATAGTTGAGAGTTTTAGCTTAGAGTTTTAGTTAGAGTTCTAGTTTAGTTTAGCTTTAGCTAAGAATTTTAGCATAGAGTTTTAGCATAGAGTCTTAGCTTAGAGTTTTAGTTAGAGTTGAAGTTTAGTTTAGTTATAGTTAAGAGTTTAGAGTCTTAGCTTGGAGTCTTAGTTTAGAGTTTTAGCTAGAGTTCTAGTTTAGTTTAGTTATGAGTTTTAGCCTAGAGTCTTAGGTTAGAGTTTTAGTAAGAGTTGAATTTTAGTTTAGTTATAGTTAAGAGTTTAGAGTTTTAGCTTAGAGTCTTATCTTAGTGTTTTCGTTAAAGTTCTAGTTTAGTTTTAGTTAAGAGTTTAGAGTATTAGCTTAGAGTCTTAGCTTAGAGTTTTAGTTAGAGTTCTATTTTAGTTTAGTTATAGTTAAGAGTTTAGTGTTTTAGCTTAGAGTCATAGCTTAGAGTTTTAGTTAGAGTTGAAGTTTAGTTTAGTTATATTTAAGAGTTTAGAGTTTTAGTTTAGAGTCTTAGCTTAGAGTTTTAGTTAGAATTCTAGTTTAGTTTAGTTTTAGTTAAGAGTTTTAGTGGCCTAGAGTCTTAGCTTAGAGTTTTAGTTTGAGTTAAAGTTTAGTTATAGTTAAGAGTTTTAGCTTAGAGTTATAGTTAGAGTTCTAGTTTACTTTAGTTATAGTTAAGAGTTTTAGTTATAGTTTACTTTATTTTTAGTTAAGAGTTTTAGCTTATAGTTTTAGCCTATAAGCTTAGTCTTAGCTTTGGAGTTTTAGTTAGAGTTGAAGTTTCGTTTAGTTATAGTTAAGAGTCTAGAGTTTTAACTTAGAGTCTTAGCTTAGAGTTCTAGTTAGAGTTCTAGTTTAGTTTAGTTTTGTTAAGATTTTTAGCTTAGAATTTTAACCTAGAGTCTTAGCTTAGAGTTTTAGTTAGAGTTCTAGTATAGTTTTAGTTAAGAGTTATAGGTTAGAGTTTTGTCCTAGAGTCTTGGCTTAGAGTTTTGGTTAGAGTCGAAGTTTTGTTTAGTTATAGTTAAGAGTTTTAGCTTAGAGTCTTAGCTTAGAGTTTTAGTTAGAGTTGAAGTTTAGTTTAGTTATAGTTAAGAGTTTAGAGTTTTAGCGTAGAGTCTTAGCTTAGAGTTTTAGTTCGAGTTGAAATTTAGTTTAATTTTATTTAACAGTTTAGAGTTTTAGTCTAGAGTCTTAGCTTAGAGTTTTAATTAGAGTTCTAGTTTAGTTTAGTTTTAGTTAAGAGTTTATAGTTTTAGCCTAGAGTCTTAGCTTAGAGTTTTAGTTCGAGTTGAATTTTAGTTTAGTTATAGTTAAAGGTTTAGAGTTTTAGTCTAGAGTCTTAGCTTAGAGTTTTAATTAGAGTTCTAGTTTAGTTTAGTTCTAGTTAAGAGTTTTAGCTTAGAGTCTTAGCTTAAAGTTTTAGTTAGAGTTCTAGTTTAGTTTTATTTAAGAGTTTAGAGTTTTAGCTTAGAGTCATAGCTTAGAGTTTTAGTTAGAATTGAAGTTTAGTTTAGCTATAGTTAAGAGTTTAGACTTTTAGCTTAGAGTCTTAGCTTAGAGTTTTAGTTAGAGTTCTAGTCTAGTTTTAGTTAATAGTTTTAGCCTAGAGTCGGACGAAAGACGGAAAGACGGCTTTAGTTAGAGTTTTAGTTGAGGTTTAGTTTAGTTATAATTAAGAGTTTAGAGTTTTAGCTTAGAGTCTTAGCTTAGAGTTTTAGTTAGAGTTCTAGTTTAGTTTTAGTCAAGAGTTTTAGCCTAGAGTCGGACGAAAGACGGAAAGACGGTTTTAGTTAGAGTTCTAGTTTAGTTTTAGTTAAGAGTTTAGAGTTTTAGCTTGGAGTCTTAGCTTAGAGTATTAGTTAGAGTTGAAGTTTAGTTTAGTAATAGTTAAGAGTTCATAGTTTTAGCTTAGAATCTTAGCTTAGAGTTTTAGTTAGAGTTCTAGTTTAGTTTAGTTCCAGTTAAGAGTTTAGAGTTTTAGCCTAGAGTCATAGGTTAAATTTTAGTTAGAGTTGAAGTTTAGTTTAGTTATAGTTAAGAGTTTAGAGTTTTAGCTTAGAGTCATAGCTTAGAGTTTTAGTTTAGTTTAGTTTTAGTTAAGAGTTTTAGCCTAGAGTCTTAGCTTAGAGTTTTAGTTAGAGTTGAAATTTAGTTTAGTTATAGTTAAGAGTTTAGAGTGTTAGCTTAGAGTCTTAGCTTAGGGTTTTAGTTAGAGTTCTAGTTTAGTTTTAGTTAAGAGTTTAGAGTATTAGCTTAGATTCTTAGCTTAGAGTTTTAGTTAGAGTTCTATTTTAGTTTAGTTATAGTTAAGAGTTTAGTGGTTTAGCTTAGAGTCATAGCTTAGAGTTTTAGTTGGAGTAGAAGTTTAGTTTAGTTATAATTAAGAGTTTAAAGTTTTAGTTTAGAGTCTTAGCTTGGAGTTTTAGTTAGAGTTCTAGTTTAGTTTAGTTTTAGTTAAGAGTTTTAGTGGCCTAGAGTCTTAGCTTAGAGTTTTAGTTTGAGTTAAAGTTTAGTTATAGTTAAGAGTTTTAGCTTAGAGTTATAGTTAGAGTTCTAGTTTACTTTAGTTATAGTTAAGAGTTTTAGTTATAGTTTACTTTATTTTTAGTTAAGAGTTTTAGCTTATAGTTTTAGCCTATAAGCTTAGTCTTAGCTTTGGAGTTTTAGTTAGAGTTGAAGTTTCGTTTAGTTATAGTTAAGAGTCTAGAGTTTTAACTTAGAGTCTTAGCTTAGAGTTCTAGTTAGAGTTCTAGTTTAGTTTAGTTTTTTTAAGATTTTTAGCTTAGAATTTTAACCTAGAGTCTTAGCTTAGAGTTTTAGTTAGAGTTCTAGTTTAGTTTTAGTTAAGAGTTATAGGTTAGAGTTTTATCCTAGAGTCTTGGCTTAGAGTTTTGGTTAGAGTTGAAGTTTAGTTTAGTTATAGTTAAGAGTTTTAGCTTAGAGTCTTAGCTTAGAGTTTTAGTTAGAGTTGAAGTTTAGGTTAGTTTTAGTTAAGAGTTTAGAGTTTTAGCGTGGAGTCTTAGCTTAGAGTTTTTGTTCGAGTTGAAGTTTAGTTTAATTATAGTTAAGAGTTTAGAGTTTTAGCCTAGAGTTTTAGCTTAGAGTTTTAATTAGAGTTCTAGTTTAGTTTAGTTTTAGTTAAGAGTTTAGAGTTTTAGCCTAGAGCCTTAGCTTAGAGTTTTTGTTAGAGTTGAATTTTAGTTTAGTTATAGTTAAAGGTTTAGAGTTTTAGTCTAGAGTCTTAGCTTAGAGTTTTAATTAGAGTTCTAGTTTAGTTTAGTTCTAGTTAAGAGTTTTAGCTTAGAGTCTTAGCTTAAAGTTTTAGTTAGAGTTCTAGTTTAGTTTTATTTAAGAGTTTAGAGTTTTATATTAGAGTCATAGCTTAGAGTTTTAGTTAGATTTGAAGTTTAGTTATAGTTAAGAGTTTAGACTTTTAGCTTAGAGTCTTAGCTTAGAGTTTTAGTTAGAGTTCTAGTCTAGTTTTAGTTAATAGTTTTAGCCTAGAGTCGGACGAAAGACGGAAAGACAGCTTTAGTTAGAGTTTTAGTTGAGGTTTAGTTTAGTTATAATTAAGAGTTTAGAGTTTTAGCTTAGAGTATTAGCTTAGAGTTTTAGTTAGAGTTCTAGTTTAGTTTTAGTCAAGAGTTTTAGCCTAGAGTCGGACGAAAGACGGAACGACGGTTTTAGTTAGAGTTCTAGTTTAGTTTTAGTTAAGAGTTTAGAGTTTTAGCATAGAGTCTTAGCTTAGAGTTTTAGTTAGAGTTGAAATTTAGTTTAGTTATAGTTAAGAGTTTAGAGTTTTAGCTTAGAGTCTTAGCTTAGAGTTTTAGTTAGAGGTCTAGTTTAGTGTAGTTCCAGTTAAGAGTTTAGAGTTTTAGCCTAGAGTCATAGGTTAAATTTTAGTTAGAGTTAAATTTTAGTTTTAGTTATAGTTAAGAGTTTAGAGTTTCAGCTTAGAGTCTTAGCTTAGAGCTCTATTTTAGTTTAGTTTTAGTCAAGAGTTTTAGCTTAGAGTCTTAGATCTCAGTTTTAGTTAGGGTTAAAATTTAGTTTAGTTATAGTTAAGAGTTTAGAGTTTTACCTTAGAGCCTTAGCTCAGAGTTTACGTTAGAATTCTAGTTTACTTTAGTTAAGAGTTTTAGCTTAGAGTTCGAGCCTAGAGTCTTAGCTTAGAGTTTTAGTTAGAGTTGAAGTTTAGTTATAGTTAAGAGTTTAGAGTTTTAGCTTAGAGTTTTAGTTAGAGTTCTAGTTTACTTTAGTTATAGTTAAGAGTTTTTAGTGAGAGTTCTAGTTTAGTTTATTTTTAGTTAAGAGTTTTAGCTTATAGTTTTAGCCTAGAGTCTTAGCTTAGAGTTTTAGTTAGAGTTGAAGTTTAGTTTAGTTATAGTTAAGAGTCTAGAGTTTTAGTTTAGATTCTTAGCTTAGAGTTCTAGTTAGAGTTCTAGTTTAGTTTAGTGTTGTTAAGATTTTTAGCTTAGAATATTATCCTACAGTCTTATCTTAGAGTTTTAGTTTTAGTTACAGTTAAGAGTTTTAACTTAGAGTCTTAGCTTAGAGTTTTAGTTAGAGTTCTAGTTTAGTTTTAGATAAGAGTTTTAGCTTAGAGTTTTATCCTAGAGTCTTGGCTTAGGGTTTCAGTTAGAGTTGAAGTTTAGTTTAGTTATATTTAAGAGTTTAGAGTTTTAGATTAGAGTGTTAGCTTAGAGTTAAAGTTTAGTTATAGTTAAGAGTTTAGAGTTTTACCTTAGAGTCTTAGCTTAGAGTTTTAGTTAGAGTTCTAGTTTAGTTTAGTTATAGTTAAGAGTTTAGAGTCTTAGCTTAGAGTCTTAACTTAGAGTTTTAGTTAGGGTTAAAGTTTAGTTTAGTTATAGTCAAGAGTTTTAGTCTAGAGTCTTAGCTTAGAGTTTTAGTTAGAGTTCTAGTTTTGTTTAGTTTTAGTTAAGAGTTTAGAGTTTTAGCCTAGGGTCCTGGCTTAATGTTTTTGTTAGAGTTAGGGTTTATTATAGTTATAAATAAGCGTTTATAGTTTTAGCTTCTTAGTTTAGAGTTTTAGTTAGAACTCGAGTTTAGTTAAGTTTTGGTGAATTGTTTTAGCCTAGAGTGTTATCCTAGAGTCTCAGCTTAGAGTTTTTAGCTAGAGTTGAAGTTTAGTTTTAGTTAAGAGTTTAGAGTTTTAGCTTATAGTTTTAGCCTAGAGTCTTAGCTTTGGAGTTTTAGTTAGAGTTGAAGTTTAGTTTAGTTATAGTTAAGAGTCTAGAGTTTTAGCTTAGAATCTTAGCTTAGAGTTCTAGTTAGAGTTCTAGTTTAGTTAAGAGTTTAGAGTTTTACCATAGAGTCTTAGCTTAGAGTTTCAGTTAGAGTTGAAATTTAGTTTAGTTATAGTTAAGAGTTTAGAGTTTTAGCTTATAATCTTAGCTTAGAGTTTTAGTTAGAGGTCTAGTTTAGTTTAGTTTTAGTTAAGAGTTTAGAATTTAGCCTAGAGTCATAGGTTAAATTTTAGTTAGAGTTGAAGTTTAGTTTAGTTATAGTTAAGAGTTTTAGCTTAGAGTCATACCTTAGAGTTTTAGTTAGAGTTCTAGTTTAGTTTAGTTTTAGTTAAGAGTTTTAGCCTAGAGTCTTAGCTTAGAGTTTGAGTTAGAGTTGAAATTTAGTTTAGTTATAGTTAAGAGTTTTAGCTTAGAGGCTTAGCTTAGAGTTTTAGTTAGAATTATAGTTTAGTTTTAGTTAAGAGTTTTAGCTTAGAGTTCGAGTGGCCTAGAGTCTTAGCTTAGAGTTTTAGTTCGACTTGAAGTTTAGTTATAGTTAAGAGTTTAGAGTTTTAGCTTAGAGTTTTAGTTAGAGTTCTAGTTTACTTTAGTTATAGTTAAGAGTTTTAGTTAGAGTTCTAGTTTACTTTATTTTTAGTTAAGAGTTTTAGCTTATAGTTTTAGCCTAGAGTCTCAGCTTAGAGTTTTAGTTGGAGTTGAAGTTTCGTTTAGTTATAGTTAAGAGTCTAGAGTTTTAGCTTAGATTCTTAGCTTAGAGTTCTAGTTAGAGTTCTAGTTTAGTTTAGTTTTGTTAAGATTTTTAGCTTAGAATTTTATCCTACAGTCTTATCTTAGAGTTTTAGTTAGATTAGAAGTTTAGTTTTAGTTATAGTTAAGAGTTTAGATTTTTAACTTAGAGTCTTAGCTTAGAGTTTTAGTTAGAGTTCTAGTTTAGTTTTAGATAAGAGTTTTAGCTTAGATTTTTATCCTAGAGTCTTGGCTTAGAATTTTAGTTAGAGTTGAAGTTTAGTTTAGTTATATTTAAGAGTTTAGAGTTTTAGCTTAGAGTGTTAGCTTAGAGTTAAAGTTTAGTTATAGTGAAGAGTTTAGAGTTTTAGCTTAGAGTCTTAGCTTAGAGTTTTAGTTAGAGTTCTAGTTTAGTTTAGTTTTAGTTAAGAGTTTAGAGTTTTAGCCTAGAGTCTTAGCTTAGAGTTTTAGCTAGAGTTGAAGTTTAGTTTAGTTATAGTTAAGAGTTTTAGTCTAGAGTCTTAGCTTAGAGTTTTAGTTAGAGTTCTAGTTTTGTTTAGTTTTAGTTAAGAGTTTAGAGTATTAGCTTAGATTCTTAGCTTAGAGTTTTAGTTAGAGTTCTAGTTTAGTTTAGTTTTAGTTAAGAGTTTAGAGGTTTAACTTAGAGTCATGGCTTAGAGTTTTAGTTAGAGTTGAAGTTTAGTTTAGTTATAGTTAAGAGTTTAGAGTTTTAGCTTAGAGTTATAGTTAGAGTTCTAGTTTACTTTAGTTATAGTTAAGAGTTTCAGTTAGAGTTCTAGTTTACTTTATTTTTAGTTAAGAGTTTTAGCTTATAGTTTTAGCCTAGAGTCTTAGCTTTGGAGTTTTAGTTAGAGTTGAAGTTTCGTTTAGTTATAGTTAAGAGTCTAGAGTTTTAACTTAGAGTATTAGCTTAGAGTTCTAGTTAGAGTTCTAGTTTAGTTTAGTTTTGTTAAGATTTTTAGCTTAGAATTTTAACCTAGAGTCTTAGCTTAGAGTTTTAGTTAGAGTTGAAGTTTAGTTTTAGTTATAGTGAAGAGTTTTAGTTAGAGTTCTAGTTTAGTTAAGTTTTAGTTAAGAGTTTTAACTCAGAGTTTTATCCTAGAGTCTTGGCTTAGAGTTTTAGTTAGAGTTGAATTTTAGTTTAGTTATAGTTAAGAGTTTTAGCTTAGAGTCTTAGCTTAGAGTTTTAATTAGAGTTCTAGTTTAATTTAATTTTAGTTAAGAGTTTAGAGTTTTAGCTTAGAGTCATAGCTTATAGTTTTAGTTAGAATTGAAGTTTAGTTTAGTTATAGTTAAGAGTTTTAGCTTAGAGTCTTAGCTTAGAGTTTTAGTTAGAGTTCTAGTCTAGTTTTAGTTAATAGTTTTAGCCTAGAGTCGGACGAAAGACGAAAAGACGGCTTTAGTTAGAGTTCTAGTTGAGTTATATTCAATAGATTAGAGTTTTAGCTTAGAGCCTTAGCCTAAAGTTTTAGTTCGGCTTGAATATTAGTTTAGTTACAATTAAGAGTTTAGAACCCTAGCTTAGAGTCTTAGCATTGAGTTTTTGGTAGAGTTCCATTTTAGTATATTTAAGAGTTTAGAGTTTTAGCCTAGAGTCATAGGCTATAGTTTTAGTTAGAGTTTAGTTTAGTTACAATTAAGAGTTTAGAGTCTTAGCTTAGAGTTTTATTCACAGTTATAGTTTCATTTATTTTTTGTTAAAAGTTTTAGCCTAGAGTTTAGCTTGGAGTCCTAGCTTGGAGTTTTAGACAGAATTGAAGTTTAGTTTATGCTTTCCTTATGATTTAGATCTTTATCTTGGAATCTTATATTAGTGTTTTAGTTAGAGTTCTAGTTTAGTTAAGTTTTAGTTAAGAGTTTTAGCTTAGAATTTTAGCGGCCTAGAGTCTTAGCTTAGAGTTTTAGTTCGAGTTGAAGTTTAGTTATAGTTAAGAGTTTTAGCTTAGAGTTTTATTTAGAGTTCTAGTTTACTGTAGTTATAGTTAAGAGTTTTTAGTTATAGTTCTAGTTTACTTTATTTTTAGTTAAGAGTTTTAGCTTATAGTTTTAGCCTAGAGTCTTAGCTTAGAGTTCTAGTTTAGTTTAGTTTTAGTTACGAGTTTTAGCTTAGAGTTTTAGCCTAGAGTCTTAGCTTAGAGTTTTAGTTAGAGTTGAAGTTTAGTTTAGTTATAGTTACGAGTTTTAGCTTAGAGTCTTAGCTTAGAGTTTTAGTTAGAGTTCTAGTTTAGTTTAGTTTTAGGTAATAGTTTTAGTTTAGACTTTTAGCTTAGAGTCTTAGCTTAGAGTTTTAGTTAGAGTTGAAGTTAGGTTTAGTTAATGTTAAGAGTTTAGAGTTTTAGCTTAGAGTTTTAGTTAGACTTCTAGTTTAGTTTAGTTTTAGTTAAGAGTTTTGGCCAAGAGTCGAGGAGTGAGACAATCGATACTGATGACAATACTAAACTAAAATAACCACAAAATTCCACATTATTACATAGAAAAACCAAAACCATAGGTTAGATTAGGTTAGAGTCTAACCTAACCTAATCTAACCTATGGTTTTTGGTATTTTTATGTAATAATGTGGAATTTTGTGGTTATGTTAGCTTAGTATTGTCATCAATATCTATTGTCTCACTCCTCGACTCTAGGCTAAAACTCTAAGCTAAAACTCTTAACTAAAACTAAAAAAAACAAAAAATTGGACTAAAACTCTGATATATAACTCTAGGCTAAAACTCCGAATTCTCAACAATAACTAAACTTCTACTCCATTGAGCACTATAGGTATAACTATAAGCTGAAAATACAAACTATGGACTAAAACAAAACTAAACTAGAACTCTAATAAAAACTCTAAGATAAGACTACAAGCTAAAACTCTAAAATCTTAACTATAACTGAACTTTAAGTCTAACTAAAAATTTATTCTAAGACTCTAGGCTAAAACCATAAACTCTTAACTAAAACTAAACTAAACTAGAACTCTAACTAAAACTCTAAGCTAAAACTCTTAAGTAAAACTAAGCTTAACTACGACTTTAGCTAAAATTCCAAGCTAAGACTCTAAGATAAAACTCTAAACTCTTAACTATAACTAAACTAAACTTCAACTCTAACTAAATGTCTAAGCTAAGACTCTAGGCTAAAACCGTAAGCTAAAACTCTTAACTAAAACTAAACTAGAACTCTAACTAAGACTCTAAGCTAAGACTCTAAGCTAAAACTCTAAACTCTTAACTATAACTAAACTAAACTTCAACTCAAACTAAAACTCTAAGCTATGACTCTAAGCTAAAACTCTAAACTCTTAACTAAAACTAAACTAAACTGGAACTCTAACAAAAACTCTAAGCTAAGATTCTAGGCTAAAACTCTAAACTCTTAAATAGAATTAAACTAAACTAGAACTCTAACTAAAACCCTAAGCTAAGACTCAAAGCTAAAACTCCAAACTCTTAACTAGAACTAAACTAAACTAGAACTCTAACTAAAACTCTAAGCTAAGACTAGGCTAAAACTCTAAGCTAAAACTCTCAAATCAAACTAAACTAAACAAAAACTCTAACTAAAACTGTAAGCTAAGACTCTAGGCTAAAACTCTAAACTCGCAACTATAACTAAAGTAGAACTCTAACTAAAACTCTAAGCTAAGACTCTAAGCCAATGGGTTAAAGAAAAACCGGAAAAAAAGTTCGATCATTTCTAAGGCTAAAAAATTCAGTCCAAAAAACTTAAAAAAAGTATAAAAATGGGGAGGGGGCAAAATTTGAGGGGGAGGACCTTGGGGGTTGGGGTAGTGGGCCTTACAACACTGTTCAAATGGAACTTGTGTATTATAACGACCACAGACTTTCACCCTAAATCATACTCTAAAATGTCTCAAACTGTTTGAGAAAGGCTATATTAGCTTTCTTGTTTAAGGATGTACATGTCTGCACAATGAATCCATCCCCTTTTCACGCGAAGAAACAGTTTGTTTTCACCTTCCAACGAAACTGTTAGAGGTGAACCCCATAACTCAGGCACAGTCCCCTCCCCCATATAAACACTGAGTGCTCAAAATGGAAGACAAATTTTCCATATTAAAATATTTATCATAACTAACACCCGCACCCCTAGCAAGTTATAGGATTTACTGTAGAAAGATACGCTGCTAAATTGACTGAAAAAAGCGTCTTTTTGTGTAATCATTTGCACGATTAATAAGACAATAGCCGAGAGCTTTCTACATAAATGACTAGAACAGGATGCGCGTTTGACGGGTATCAATAATAGCCCCTATATACCTGTTTACGGAACAGATAAAAGTCAGGTTCACGGCTTAGCATCATATGGTGATTAATGCCTAAGAGTCGACGGAAGATGCCTGTCACTTTTGATAGGATACAGAAAGCATGAATTTATTGAAAAAGCGAATTATTTCCAATGAAAGAATTAAAGTCGTAAACAGTGGGGGGTTTATACGGTAAAAATGAGCGTATTTTACGCTTTCTAACGACTATAAACACCGCATAGTCGAGATTTTTTTATATTGGGTGGGGGGGGAGACCCTGAATTTGAATGTACTGGAGAGGGAGCTATTGTAGCTAGTTTAGAAGGAGAATGCTCCATCATGGCTATCAAAGCCCTTGAAAATTATTCCCTTCCATACAATCAATTAAAAATACGAATAATATCTAGCTTTGTTTCATCCCCTATGAAAGTTCTGCTTCAAGAATCATCGATAATAAGATAAGAGGATTTTATAAAAAAAAGTCTGGAATCATAACAAACAGTTATTACGTAGGAGAATTTCGATAACATCCTGTCAAGCTGGAATTGTGATATAACAGTTACGTAAATTCAATGTTGAAATTCTCAGAAAGTCTGATGATGTCACTTCGCCCAGTATTTCCAACTCCCTGATTTACTTAGAGAGAGACACGTGATCTTGTCTCGTTAGCGGAGTCAATACACTTGGAAACAACAAACGAATTGAACTAGAAAGAGAGACGTGATTCTGTCTCGTCTCAGAGTCAATACACTTAGAAACAGCCCCCCTGAGTGACCTTGAAAAAGGTCTCATTGACCCCTTAGTGGATCAATAACATTGTCTATGCGGTTACGTACCGTTAGATTCGATTATAGATGGCAGCAGCCATCTCGTTCCGGAGTAGTGACCCTCTCCCTACTATGGCGGTTGTGGGAGGGGTTTTAGTTATCCTCCAATCCCTTTCGACTATTAAAAGGGCACAAGCCGTTCTAATTTACAATTGAATGAACCCTTTTTGAAGTTTCTACAATATCACTATCTATATAAACCTTATATGCCCCCAGGGCATAACTTACAACCCTTGCCCTGAGGGCTCTGAGGGGGTTATCATCCTTACAGACCTAATTTCTAAAACTGTTAACTATGTAAAACCCTTAAAACTTTTAAAACTTAGAACCATTGCCCTTAGGGTTGTGAGGAGCGGATACGTTTCGGGGAAGGTGGACCTCTAAGGCTAAAATTCTAAGTTAAAACTCTTAACTAAAACTAAACTAGAACTCTAACTAAAACTCTAAGCTAAAACTCTAAACTCGTTAATTATAACTAAAATAACCTTCAACTCTAACTAAAATTCTGAGCTAAGACTCTAGGCTAAAACTCTAATCTAAAACTCTTAACTAAAAGTAAACTAAAATAAAGCTTTAACTAAAACTCTAAGCTAAGACTCTAAGCTAAAACTCTAAACTTTTAACTAAAACTAAACTAAACTAGAACTCTAACTCTAACTAAAACTCTAAGCTAAGACTGTAAGCTAAAACTATATACTCTTAACTATAACTAAACTAAACTTCAATTCTAACTAAAACTCTAAGGTGGGACTCAAGGCTAAAACTCTAAGCTAAAACTCTTAACTAAAACTAAACTAGAACTCTAACTAAAACATATGCGATGACTCCAAGCTAAAACTCTAAACTCTTAACTATAACTAAACTAAACTTCAACTCTAACTAAAATTCTAATCTAAGACTCTAGGCTAAAACTCTAAGCAAAGACTCTAAGCTAAAACTCTAAACTCTTAACTATAACTAAACTAAACGTCAACTCTAAATAAAACTCTAAGCTAAGACTATATAATAAAACTCTTAACTAAAACTAAACTAAACTAGAACTCTAACTAAAACTATAAGCTAAGATTCTAAGCTAAAACTCTAAACTCTTAACTATAACTAAACTAAACTTCAACTCTAACTAAAACTCTTAAGCTAAGACTTTAGGCTATAACTCTAAAATAAAACTCTTAACTAAACTAAAATAGAACTCTAACTAAAACACTAAGCTAAGACTCTAAACTAAAACTCTAAACTCTTAACTATAAATAAACTAAACTTCAACTCTAACTAAAACTCAAAGCTAAGACTCTAGGCTAAAACTCTTAGCTAAAACTCTTAACTATAACTAAACTAAACTAGAACTCTAGTTAAAACTCGAAGCTAAGACTCTAAGCTAAAACTCTAAACTCTTAAATATAACTAAACTAAACTTCAACTCTAGCTAAAAAACTCTAAGCTGAGACTCTGGGCTAAAACTTTAAGCTAAAACTCCTAACTAAAACTAAATTAAACTAGAACTCTAACTAAAACTCTAAGCTAAGACTCTAACCTAAAACTCTAAACACTTACTATAACTAAAATAAAATTCAACTCTAACTAAAACTCTAAGCTACGACTCTAAGCTAAAACTCTAAACTCTTAACTATAACTAAACTAAACTTCAACTCTAAGCTAAGACTCTAAGCTAAAACTCTAAACTCTTAACTATAACTAAACTAAACTTCAACTCTAGCTAAAATTCTAAACTAAAACTCTAAGCTAAAACTCTTAACTAAAACAAAACTAAACTAGAACTATAACTAAAACTCTAAGCTAAGACTCTAAGCTAAAACTCTAAACTATAACTAAACTAAACTGCAACTCTAACTAAAACTCTAAGCTAAAACTCTAAGCTAAAACTCTAAACTCTTAACTATAACTAAACTAAACTTCAACTCTAACTAAAACTCTAATCTAAGACTCTAAGCTAAAACTCTAAACTCTTAACCATAACTAAACTAAACTTCAACTCTAACTAAAACTCTAAGCTAAGAATCTGGGCTAAAACTCTAAGCTAAAACTCTTAACTAAAACTAAACTAGAACTCCAAGTAAAACTCTATGCTAAGATTCTAAGCTAAAACTCTAAACTATAACTAAACTTAACTGCAACTCTAACTAAAACGATAAGCTAAGACTTTACGCTAAAACTCTAAACTCCTAACTATAACTAAACGAAAGTTTAACTCTAACTAAAACTCTAAGCTAAGACTCTAAGCTAAAACTCTAAACTCTTAACTATAACTAAACTTCAACTCTAACTAAAGCTCTAAGCTAAAACTATAGGCTAAAACTCTAAGCTAAAACTCTTAACTATAACTAAACTAAAACTCTAACTAAAACTCTAAGCTAAGACTCAAAGCTAAAAATATAAACTCTTAACAATAACTAAACTTCAACTCTAACCTAAAAATCTAAGCTAAGACTCTAGGCTAAAAGTCCAAGCTAAAACTCTTAAGTAAAACTAAACTAAATTAGAACTCTAACTAAAACTCTAAGCTAAGACTCTAAGCCAAAACTCTAAACTCTTAATTATAACTAAACTAAACTTCAACTCTAACTAAAACTCTAAGCTAAGGCTCTAGGTTAAAATTCTAAGCTAAAACTCTTAACTAAATGTAAATCAGAACTCTAACTAAAACTCTAAGCTAAGACTATAATCTAAAACTCTAAGCTCTTAACTATAACTAAACTAAACTTCAACTCTAACTAAAACTCTAAGCTAAGACTCTAGGCTAAAACTCTAAGCTAAAACTCTTAAGTAAAACTAAAGTAAACTAGAACTCTAACTAAAATTCTAAGCTAAAACTCTTAACTATAAGTAAAGTAAACTAGAACTCTAACTAAAACTCTAAGCTAATACTCTAAACTCTTAACAATAACTAAACTAAACTTCAACTCTACCTAAAACTCTAAGCTAAGACTCTTGGCTGAAACTCTAAACTAAAACTCTGAAATAAAACTAAATTAAACTAGAACTCTAACTAAAACTGTAAGCTAAGACTCTAAGCTAAAACTCTTAATTAAAATTAAAATAAACTAGAACTCTAACTCTAACTAAAACTCTAAGCTAAGACTCTAATCTAAAACTCTAAACTCTTAACTATAACTAAACTAAACTTCAATTCTAACTAAAACTCTAAGGTGGGACTCAAGGCTAAAACTCTAAGCTAAAACTCTTAACTAAAACTAAACTAGAACTCTAACTAAAACATATGCGATGACTCTAAGCTAAAACTCTAAACTCTTAACTAAAACTAATCTAAACTTCTACACTAACTAAAGCTCTAGTCTAAGGCTATAGTCTAGGATTCTAAGTTAAAAATATAAAATAAAACTTAACTAAAATAAAACTGCAAGCTAAAACTCTGAGCTAAAACTCTCAAATATAAAAATTAACCAAAACTAAACTTTAACTCTACCTAAAAACTATAAGCTAAGACTATAGACTAAAACTCTTAACTAAAACTAAACTAAACTAAAACTCTAACTAAAACTCTAAACTAATACTCTAATCTAAAAGTCTAAACTCATAGCTATAACAAAACTAAACTTCAACTCTAACTAAAACTCTAAGCTAAGACTCTAGTCTAGAACTCTAAAATAAAACTCTTAACTAAACTAAAATAGAACTCTAACTAAAACACTAAGCTAAGACTCTAAACTAAAACTCTAAACTCTTAACTATAAATAAACTAAACTTCAACTCTAACTTAAACTCTAACCTAAGACTCTCGGATAAGAATCTAAGCTAAAACTATTAACTAAAGATAAACTAAAATACAAGTTTAACTAAAACTCTAATCTAAAACTCTTAACTAAAACTAAATTGTACTACGACTTTAACTAGAACTCTAAGATAAGACTCTAGGCTAAAAGTCTACACTATTAATTATAACTAAACTAAACTTCAACTCTAACTAAAACTCTAAGCTAAGACTCTAGGCTAAAACTCCTAACTAAAACTAAATTAAACTAGAACTCTAACTAAAACTCTAAGCTAGGACTCTAAGCTAAAACTCTAAGCTCTTACTATAACTAAAATAAAATTAAACTCTAACTAAAACTCTAAGCTACGACTCTAAGCTAAAACTCTAAACTCTTAACTATAACTAAACTAAACTTCAACTCTAAGCTAAGACTCTAAGCTAAAACTCTAAACTCTTAACTATAACTAAACTAAACTTCAACTCTAGGCTAAAATTATTAACTAAAACAAAACTAAACTAGAACTATAACTAAAACTCTAAGCTAAGACTCTAAGCTAAAACTCTAAACTATAACTAAACTAAACTGCAACTCTAACTAAAACACTAAGCTAAGACTCTAAGCTAAAAATCTAAACTCTTAACTATAACTAAAAAAAACTTCAAATCAAACTAAAACTCTAAGCTAAGACTCTAAACTAAAAACTATAAACTCTTAACTTAAACTAAACTGAACTTTAACTCTATCAAAAACTCTAAGCTAAGAATCTGGGCTAAAACTCTAAGCTAAAACTCTTAACTAAAACTAAACTAGAACTCCAACTAAAACTCTATGCTAAGATTCTAAGCTAAAACTCTAAACTATAACTAAACTTAACTGCAACTCTAACTAAAACGATAAGCTAAGACTTTACGCTAAAACTCTAAACTCCTAACTATAACTAAACGAAAGTTTAACTCTAACTAAAACTCTAAGCTAAGACTCTAAACTAAAACTCTAAACTCTTAACTATAACCAAACTTCAACTCTAACTAAAACTCTAAGCTAAGACTCTAGACTACAACTCTAAGCTAAAACTCTTAACTAAAACTAAACTAAAACTCTAACTAAAACTCTAAACTAAGACTCTAAGCTAAAAGTCTAAACTCAAAACTATAACTATACTTCAACTCTAACTAAAACTCTAAGCTAAGACTCTAGGCTAAAAATCTAAGCTAAAACTCTTAACTAATACTAAACTAAAGTAGAACTTTAACTAAAACTCTAAGCCAAAACTCTAAACTCTTAATTATAACTAAACTAAACTTCAACTCTAACTAAAACTCTAAGCTAAGTCTCTATGTTAAAATTCTAAGCTAAAACTCTTAACTAAATGTAAATCAGAACTCTAACTAAAACTCTAATCTAAGACTCAAATCTAAAACTACAAACTTTTAACAATAACTAAACTAAACTTCAATTCTATCTAAAACTTTAAGCTGAGAGTACAGCCTAAAATTATAAGCTAAACTCCTAACTAAAACTAAAGTAAACTAGAACTCTAACTAAAATTATAAGCTAAGACTCTTAACTATAAGTAAAGTAAACTAGAACTCTAACTAAAACTCTAAGCTAAGACTCTAGGCTAAAACTCTAAGCTAAAACTCTAAACTCTTAACTATAACTAAAATAAACTTCAACTCTAACTAAAACTCTACGCTAAGACTCTAGGCCACTAAAACTCTAAGCTACAACTCTTTACTAAAACTAAACTAAACTAGAACTCTAACTAAAACTCCAAGTTAATCCTCTAAGCTAAAACTCTAAACTCTTAACTAAAACTAAACTAAATTTCAACTCTAACTAAAACTCTAAGCTAAGACTCTAGGCTAGAACTCAAGCAAAAATTCTTAACTAAAACTAAACTATAACTTTAACTAAAACTCTAAGTTAGGACTCTAAGCTAAAACTCTAAACTTTTAACTATAACTAAACTAAACTTCAACTCTAAGCTAAGACTCTAGGCTAAAACTCTAAGCTAAAACTCTTAACTAAGACTAAACTAAACTAGAACTCTAACTAAAACTCTAAGCAATGTCTCTAAGCTAAAACTCTAAACTCTTAACTATAACTAAACTAAACTAAACTCCAACTCTAACTAAAACTCTAAGCTAAGACTATAAGCTAAAACTCTAAACTCTTAACTATAACTAAACTAAAATTCAAATCTAACTAAAACTCTAAGCTAAGACTATAGGCTAAAACTCCAAAATAAAACTAAACTAAACTAGAACTATAACTAAAACTCTAAACTAAGACTCTAAGCTATAACTCTAAACAGATAACTATAACTAAACTAAACTTCAACTCGAACTAAAACTCTAAGCTATGACTCTAGGCTAAAAATCTAAGCTAAAACTCTTAACTAAACTAAACTAAAGTAGAACTTTAACTAAAACTCTAAGCTAAGACTCTAAGCCAAAACTCTAAACTCTTAATTATAACTAAACTAAACTTCAACTCTAACTAAAACTCTAAGCTAAGGCTCTAGGTTAAAATTCTAAGCTAAAACTCTTAAATAAATGTAAATCAGAACTCTAACTAAGACCCTAAGATAAGACTCTAAGCTAAAACACTAAACTCTTTACTATAACTAAACTAAACTTCAAATGTAACTAAAACTCTAAACTAAGACTCTAGGTTGAAACTATAAGCTAAAACTCTTAACTAAAACTAAACTAAACTACAACTATAACTAAAATTCTCAGCTAAAACTCTTAACTATAAGTAAAGTAAACTAGAACTCTAACTAAAACTCTAAGCTAAGACTCTAGGCTAAAACTCTAAGCTAAAACTCTAAACTCTTAACTATAACTAAAATAAACTTCAACTCTAACTAAAACTCTACGCTAAGACTCTAGGCCACTAAAAGTCTAAGCTACAACTCTTTACTAAAACTAAACTAAACTAGAACTCTAACTAAAACTCCAAGTTAATCCTCTAAGCTAAAACTCTAAACTCTTAACTAAAACTAAACTAAATTTCAACTCTAACTAAAACTCTAAGCTAAGACTCTAGGCTAGAACTCAAGCGAAAATTCTTAACTAAAACTAAACTAAACTAGAACTTTAACTAAAACTCTAAGCTAAGACTCTAAGCTAAAACTCTAAACTTTGAACTATAACTAAACTAAACTTCAACTCTAAGCTAGGACTCTAGGCTAAACCTCTAAGCTAAAACTCTTAACTAAAACCAAGCTAAACTAGAACTGTAACTAAAACTCTAAGCTAAAACTCCAAACTCTTAACTATAACTAAACTAAACTCCAACTCTAACTAAAACTCTAAGCTATGACTCTATGCTAAAACTCTAATTAAAACTCTAAGCTAAAACTCTAAACTCTTAACTATAACTAAACTAAACTAGTACTCGAACTAAGACTCTAAACTAAGGCTCAAGTCTAAAAACTCTAAGCTTTTAATTATAAGTAAATTAAACTTCAACTCTAAAAAAAACTCTAAGCTAAGACTGTAAGCTAAATCTTTAAACTCTCAGCTATAACAAAACTAAACTTCAACTCTAACTAAAACTCTAAGCTAAGACTCTAAGCCAATGGGTTACAGAAAAACCGGGAAAAAGTAGGATAATTTCTAAGTCTAAAGAAATTTAGTCCAAAAAACTTAAAAAAAGTATAAAAACTGGGGGGGGCAAAAATCAGGGGGCCTTGAGGGGTGGGGTAGTGGGCCTTACAACACTGTTCAAATAGAACTTGTGTATTATAACAACCACAGACTTTCCCCCCAAATCATCCTCTAAAATGTCTCAAACTGTTAGGATGTACATGTCTGCACAATGAATCCATCCCCTTACTTTTCACGCGAAGAAACTAAGACTCTAAGCTAAAACTCTAAACTCTTAACTATAACTAAACTAAACTGCAACTCTAACTAAAACTCTAAGCTAAAACTCTAAGCTAAACCTCTAAACTCTAAACTAAAACTAAACTAAACTTCAAATCTAACTAAAACTCTAAGCTAAGACTCTAATCTAAAATTCTAAACTCTTAACTATAACTAAACCAACTCTAACTAAAACTTTAAGCTAAGACTCTAGGCTAATACTCTAAGCTAAAACTCTTAACTAAAACTAAACTAAACAAGAACACTAACCAAGACTCTACGCTATAACTCTAAGCTAAAACTCTAAACTCTTAACTAGAAATAAGCTAAAATTCAACTCTAACTAAAACTCTAAGCTAAGACTCTAAGCTAAAACTCTAAACTCTTAACTATAACTAAACTAAACTTCAACTCTAACTAAAACTCTAAGCTAAGACTGTAGGCTAAAATTCTAAGCCAAGGGGTTAAAGAAAAAAACGGAAAAAGTTGGATAATTTCTAAGTCTAAAAAAATTCAGTCCAAAAAACTTAAAAAAAATTATAAAAAATGGGGGGAGACACACGTTGAGGTGGGGGCCCTTGGGGGTTGGGGTAATGGACCTTACAACACTGTTCAAATGGAACTTGTGCATTATAACGACCACAGACTTTCACACCAAATCATCCTCTAAAATGTTTCAAACTGTTTAGGAAAGGCTGCATTAGTTTTACTGTAAAAGGGTGTATATATCTGCACAATGAATCAATCTTCTTAATTTTCAAGCGAAGAAACAGTTTGTTTTCACCTTACAACGAAGCTGTTAGAGGTGAACCCCATAACTCAGGCACAGTCCTTTCTCCCATATAAACACTGTGTACTCAAAATGGAAGACAAATTTTCCATATTAAAATATTTATCATAACTAACACCCGCACCCCTAGTAATTTATAGGATTTACTGTAGAAAGATACGCCGCTAAATTGACTGAAAAAAAACGTCTTTTTGTGCAATAATTTGCGCGATTAACCAGACAATAGACGCGAGCTTTCTACATAAATGACTAGCACAGGATGCGCATTTGACGGGTATCAATAATAACCCCTATATACCTGTTTACGGAACTGATAAGTCAGGTTCACGGCTTAGCATCACATGGTGATTAATGCCTAAGAGTCAACGGAAGATGCCTGTCACTTTTGCTAGGATACAGAAAGCATGAATTTATTGAAAAATAGAATTATTTCCAATGAAAGAATTAAAGTCGTAAACAGTGGGGGGTTTACACGGTAAAAAGGAGCGTATTTTACGCTTTCTAACGACTATAAACATCGCATAGTCGAATTTTTTTTGTATTGGTTGGGGGGGGGATATATCCTGAATTTGAATGTACCGGAGAGGGAGCTATTGTAGCTAGTTTAGAAGGAGAATGCTCCATCATGGCTATCAAAACCCTTGAAAATTATTCCCTTCCATACAATCAATTAAAAATATGAACAATATCTAGCTTTGTTTCATCCCCAAAGAAAGTCCTACTTCAAGAATCATCGATAATCAGATAAGGGGATGGAATCATAACCAACAGTTATTACGTAGGTTGATTTCGATAACATCCTGTCAAGGTGGAATTGTGATATAACAGTTACGTAAATTCAATGTTGAAATTCTCAGAATGTCTGATGATGTCACTTCGCCCAGTATTTCCAACTCCCTGATTGGCTTAGAGAGAGACACGTGATCTTGTCCCGTTAGCGGAGTCAATACACTTGGAAACAACAAACGAAATCTCCCTACTATGGTGGTTGTGGCAGGGGTTTTAGTTATCCTCCAATCCCATTCGACTATTAAAAGGGCACAAGCCCTTCCAATTTCCAATTGAATGAACCCTTTTTGAAGTTTCTATAAGATCACTATCTATATAAACCTTATATGCCTCCAGGGCATAACTTACAACCCTTGCCCCGAGGGCTCCGACGGGGTTATCATCCTTAGAGGCCTAATTTCTAAAACTGTTAACTACGTAAAACCCTTAAAACTTAAAGCCCTTGCCCTTAGGGTTGTGAGGAGTGGATACGTTTGGGGAAAAGGTGGACGTGAGAGGGGGGTTACTTACCCTCCAATCACTTTCGACTATTAAAAAGGGCACTAGCCGTTTCAATTTCCAATCGAATGATTACTTCTTGAAGTTTCTATGACAACGCTTTCTATAAAAACCTTATATACCCCCAGGGCATAGCTTACAACCCTTGCCGTGAGGGCTGTGGGGTGAGTGTCATCCTCAAAAATATAATTTCGAAAACTTTTAACTACGTCGAACAGAATAGCTAGCTTAAAATTTTGATGGATGTGTTTGGGGAAATGGTGATTGTGAGGGGGTGTTAGCTATCCTCCAATACCTTTCGACTATTAAAAAGGGCACAAGCCCTTCTAATTTCCAATTTAATGAACCCTTTTTGAAGTTTCTACAAGATCACTATCTATATAAACCTTATATATATAACTTACAATCCTTGCCCCGAGAGTAGAAGGGGGGGGGGAACCAGCGCGACGAGAACACCCTGCTGCCACCTACAACTTTTTTTAACACCAAATATGGGCATAGCCTCCCGAGGGAGAACACGTGGTTAATGGGGTCAATGACCTAAATTTCCAAAGGTGTTGATGTTGTTGTTGTTGTTGTTTTGGCCATGTGCATAGAGTCATTAGGGAGAACACGTGGTTAATTAAAGCAATTGGGAATTTGGAACACCTCTGCTGTCAGTCATTAATCAAATTGTTTCCGGGCAAAGTTTAATAATGTCTGACAGGTACTGTCAACATTTCTCCAGGAATAGATCCAAGTCATTAATGTCTTTGCCTCAGAAACAACTCTTTTGGTCGAACTCCAAAAGATATTAATAACCAAACGCCATGGAAACAGTTCTCCAAGAAACATCTTAGCGATGAATTGTTTTAGCGCGGGAATCAGGTTTCTTATTAATTTGAAATGCGTTAGTGCAGAGATGCCAAAAACAAAAGGAACACGCTGAAATTACGTTTAGGGATTATTTGAGCGAAACTGTTTTAGACAGGTTATGGAATTATTTCGGCGAAACAGTTAGAGACATTTTAAAAGATGATTTTAGAAGAGGATTTGAGGGTGAAACTCTGTGGTTGTTATAATACACAAGTTCCATTTAAACAATGTTGTGAGGTCCCCTACCACAACCCTAAAGGGTTTCGATCCCCCCACCCCAACCCGAAGGAAGCCACCGGTCCTCAAAGGTTCTCCGGATTCTCAAAGGGCCCCCGGCGCCCCAAAGGCCCCTGAGCCCCCATTTTTTAATACTTTTTTAAGGCTTTATTATATCTTTTCAGAACAAGTTATTTTCATAATGTCCATCCTAAGCCCATTTTACAAGTTGAAGTACCCATCCTTTTCAACCACAACTTTACTATACTGCTTTTTTGAATGCTCCAACACCAAACAATACTTTTCAAAGGGCATTTCAGAACAATTTCTTTTCTTAATGTCCATCCTATACCCACTTTACAAATTGAAGTACACATCCTTTTTACACACAACTTTACTTTACAGCTTTTTGAATCCCCAACACCAAGCAATACTTTTCAAAAGGCATTTAATAACAAGTTTTGTTCTTAATGTCATTCCGAAGCCAAGTTGACTAGTTGAAGTACCCATCCTTTTTTCACAAAACTTTACAATACTGCTTTTTAAATGCTCCAACACAAAACAATACTTTTCAAAGGCATTTCAGAACAAGTTATTTTCCCAATGTCACTCCTAAACCCATTTTACAAGTTGAAGTACCCATCCTTTTTACACACAACTTTACTTTACAGCTTTTTGAATGCCCATCACCAAGCAATACCTTTCAAAGGCATTTCAGAACAATTTCTTTTCTTAATGTCCTTCCTAAACCCATTTTAAAAGATGAAGTACCCATCCTTTACACCCACAACTTTACTTTACAGCTTTTTGAATGCTCCAACACCAAGTAATACTTTTCAAAGGGTACTTCACAACAAGTTCTTTTCTTATTGTCCTTTCTAAACCCATTTTACAATTTAAAGTACCCATCCTGTTCACCCACAACTTTACTATACTGTCTTTTTGAATGCTCCAACACTGAGCAATACTTTTCAAAGGGTACTTAACAATAAGTTCTTTTCTTATTGTCCCTCCTCAACCCATTTTACGACTTGAAGTACCCATCTTTTTCACCCACAACTTTACTTTACAGCTTTTTGAATGCTCCAACATTAAGCAATACTTTTCAAAGGGCATTTCAGAACAATTTCTTTTCTTAATGTCCTTCCTAAACCCATTTTACAAGTTGAAGTACACATCCTTTTCACACACAACTTTACTTTACAGCTTTTTGAATGCCCAACACCAATCAATACTCTTCAAAGGGCATTTCAGAACAAGTTCTTTTCTTAATGTCCTTCCTAAACCCATTTTACAAGTTGAATTACCCATCCTTTTACACCCAAAACTTTATTTTACAGCTCTTTGAATGCCCAACACCAAGCAATACTTTTCAAAAGGCATTTCAGAACAATTTCTTTTCATAATGTCGTTCCTAAACCCATTTTACAAGTTGAAGTACCCATCCTTTTTACACACAACTTTAATTTACAGCTTTTTGAATGCTCCAACACCAAGCAATACTTTTCAAAGGGCATTTCAGAACAAGGTTTTTTCTTAGTGACCGTCCTACACCAATTTTACAAGTTGAAGTACCCATCCTTTTCACCAACAACTTTACTTTAGAGATTTTTGAATGCGCCACCACAACGCAATAATTTTCAAAGGTCATTTCAGAACAAATTCTTTTCTTAATGTCCTTCCTAAACCCATTTTACAAGTTGAAGTACCCATCCTTTTCACACACAACTTTAATTTACAGCTTTTTGAATGCTCCAACACCAAGCAATACTCTTCATAGATCATTTCAGAACAAGTTCTTTTCTTAGTGACCGTCCTAAACCCATTTTACAAGTTGAAGTACCCATCCTTTTCACACACAACTTTACTTTAGAGCTTTTTGAATGCTCCAACACCAAGCAATACTTTTCAAAGCCATTTCAGAACCAGTTATTTTCTTAGTGACCGTCCTAAGCCCATTTTACAACTTGAAGTACTCATCTTTTTCACCCACAACTTTACTTTATGACTTTTTGCATACCCCAACACCAAGCAATACCTTTCAACAGGCATTTCAGAACAAGTTCTTTTCATAATGTCCATCCTAAACCAATTTTACAACTTGAAGTACATCTTTTTCACCCACAACTTTACTTTACAGCTTTTTGAGTGCTCCAACACCAAGCAATACTTTTCAAAAGGCATTTCACAACAAGTTCTTTTCTTAATGTCCTTTCTAAACCCATTTTACAAGTTGAAGCATCCATCCTTTTCATCCACAACTTTACTTTACAGCTTTTGAATGCCCCAACACCAAGCAATACTTTTCAAAAGGCATTTCAGAACAAGTTCTTTTCTTAATGTCCTTCCTAAACCCACTTTAGAAATTGAAGTACCCATCCTTTTCACCCACAACTTTACTATACTGCCTTTTTGAATGCTCCAACACTAAGCAACACTTTTCAAAGGGCAGTTTACAACAATTTCTTCTCTTAATGTCCTTCCTAAAACCATTTTACAAGTTGAAGTACCCATCCTTTTCATCCTCATCTTTATTTTACAGCTTTTTTGAATGCTCCAACACCAAGCAATACTTTTCAAAAGGCATTTCAGAATCAGTTCTTTTCTTAATGTCCCTCCTAAACCCATTTTACAAGTTGAAGTACCCATCCTTTTCACCCACAACTTTACTATACTGCCTTTTTGAATGCTCCAACACCAAGCAATACATTTCAAAAGGCATTTCACGGTAAGTTCTTTTCTTAATGTCCTTCCTAAACCCATTTTAAGAATTTAAGATGTCGTCCTTTTCATCCACCACTTGACTTTACCGCTTCCGAAGACATGTTTGTAACAGAACTTTAAATTTTTTCATTTCTTTGAGAAAGTTCGGAATTGAATTTAAGAAAATTTAGAATTAAAGTGAAACTTTTTATCTTCATAGAAAATAATCACAATCATAGTATAACTTTTCCTATCTTCTAAGGAAAAATTTAGAACTGAACTTTAAATTTTTTATGTCTTTGGTGAACTTAAAACTGAAGTGGAAGCTTTTTATTTTCTCTGGAGAAATTAGAATTGAATTGTGTTCGTTGGTAAAATTCACAAGAGAACTTGAACTTTTCTATTTTCTATAAAACAATCTGGAATAATCTTTTAATTTTTTTATGTCTTTGAGAAAAATCTGAACTGAAGTGGAAACTTTTTATGTTATTTTGGGAAAATAGAATTGATCAATAACTTATTTCATTTTCATTGAGAAAATTCAGAATCGAAGTTGAACTTTTCTTCGTCCGGGCAAATATTTGGAACAGAACTTAAAATTTTTTATGTCTTGGTGAACTTAAAACTGAAGTGGAAGCTTTTTATTTTCTCTGGAGAAATTAGAATTGAATTGTGTTCGTTGGTAAAATTCAGAAGAGAACTTGAACTTTTCTATCTTTTATGAAAAATTGAACCTGCCTGCAGTATCATTATCTCTAAAATTCTTTTTCTTACATCTCTGACCTTTTTAATAGATATTCTGAACGTTTGACGTTCTAGCATACCCTAAAAATAATGAACACTTAACAAAATAATGTATAAGATATTTTTAATGAAATAACGACATGTAGAATATTAATATAAAAATATGTTAAATACATTATTATACATTATTAGTACACTTGCGCTTCACTTTCCGTCAATTCATCTTTATATTCATTGACGATATTGGCAGCCAATGCTCTTTTTATTTTGTCTGTGATTTCGTTGTCTATTGTCACATTATTTTTACAGAGGTAACAGTTCTGACACGTTGACAAGATATGATTTATGATGTTGGTGCAGCTGTATGCATGTCTTCTTTTTCCTTTTGCTTTCATTCGAATGCTAACACCGGAAAGATAGCAATAAGATCTATCAACGGCTAACATGCTACCAGAACCATTAGCTAAAAGTTGTCCCTCTTCATCAACTATTATTTTTAATTTTACATTCTCTTTGAGTACTAATTTCTCTGGTAATGTTACTCTCGTATATCCACCGTTTACACGATTGAAATTCTTGGGTACTCTAAAGAAATCTAACTTCTCGCTGTCATGACAACGCATGCATACATTTCCAATAGTGTTACCACTTGCACTCGTTTCATTGTTCTGGTATTTCTCCTTGTCAGCATTCAACACGACGATGATTTTATCATTTGCACATACTTTAGTCGAATAATTCATCTTCACTTTTTTACAGATATGAATTGTGTGTTTATCCTTCCACTGCGTAAAAAATACTGATTTAATGCATGCAATAAACTAGGTAATGTTGATAACCTGCCAGTGAGAACCTGCCAGAGTACCAGTGGGAAAGCCGCGTTGTGTCTATGAACAAGCACAGAGTACGATTGGTCGAGCCGTAAGCATATTTCATGTCATTTTAAGATTTTAGAAAATTTAGAATTAAAGTGAAACTTTTTATCTTCATGGAAAATAATCACAATCATAGTATAACTTTTCATATCTTCTATGGAAAAATTTAGAAGTGAACTTTAAATTTTTTTATGTCTTGGGACTTTTCTTCTTCCTGGAAAATATTTGAAAAAGAACTTTAAATTTTTTCATCTCTTTGAGAAAAGTCGGAATTGAATTTAAGAAAATTTAGAATTCAATTGAAACTTTTTATCTTCATAGAAAATAATCACAATCATAGTATAACTGTTCTTATCTTCTATGGAAAAATTTAAAACTGAACTTTAAATTTTTTATATCTTGGTGAACTTAAAACTGACGTGGAAGCTTTTTATTTTCTCTGGAGAAATTAGAATTGAATTGTGTTCGTAGGTAAAATTCAGAAAAGAACTTGAACTTTTCTATCTTCTATGAAAAATTTGGAATAGTATTTTAATTTTTTCATCTGTTTGAGAAAAATCTGAACTGAAGTGGAAAATTTTTATATTATTTTGGGAAAATAGAAATGATCAATAACTTATTTTATTTTCATTGAGAAAATTCAGAATCAAAGTTTGAACTTTTCTTCTTCCGGGAAAATATTTGGAACAGAACTTTAAATTTGACTCTTTGAGAAAGGTCGAAATTGAATTTAAGAAAATTTAGAATTAAAGTGAAACTTTTTATCTTCATAGAAAAAAATCACAATCATAGTATAACTTTTCCTATCTTCTACGGAAAAATTTAGAAGTGAACTTTAAATTTTTTATGTCTTGATGATCTTAAAACTGAAGTGGAAGCTTTTTATTTTCTCTGGTGAAATTAGAAATGAATTGTATTCTTTGGTAAAATTCAGAAGAGATCTTGAACTTTTCTATCTTCTATGAAAAATTGAGCCTGCTAGTAGTATCTTTATCTCTAAAAATTCTTTTTCTTACATCTCTGACCTTTTTAATAGATATTCTGAACGGTTGACGTTCTAGCATACCCTAAAAATAATGAACACTTAACAAAATAATGCATAAGATATTTTTAATGAAATAACGACATGTAGAATATTAATATAAAAATACGTTAAATACATTATTATACATTATTAGTACACTTGCACTTCACTTTCCGTCAATTCATCTTTATATTTATTGATGATATTGTCTGCTATTGTCCTTTTTATTCTGCCTGCGATTTCACTGTCTATTGTCACATTATTTTTACATAGATAGCAGTTTTGGCATATTGACAAGATATGATTAATGACTTTATTGCAGGAGTATGCTTTTCTTCTTCTTCTTCTCTTTAAAATGCTAATACCGGAAAGATGCTGATAGGATGTATCAACAGGTAATGTGTTACCAGCAACAGTAGCAAGGAGTTGTCCCCGATCATCGACAATTATTTTTAAGTTTGCATTCTCTTTGAGCACTAATTTCTCTGGTAATGTTACCCTCGCATATCCACCGTTTACACGTTTGAAATTATTGGGTACTCCAAAGAAATCTAACTTCTCGCTGTCATGACAACGCATGCATACATTTCCAATAGTGTTACCACTTGCACTCGTTTCATAGTTCAGGTATTTCTCCTTGTCAGCATTCAACACGACGATGATTTTTTCATGTGCACATACTTTCATCGAATAATTCATCTTCACTTTTTTACAGATATGAATTGTGTGTTTATCCTACCACTGCGTAGAAAATACTGATCTAATGCACGCAATAAACTAGGTAGTGTCGATAACCTGCGATAGAGTACCAGTGGGAAAGCCGCGTCGTGTCTATGAACAAGCACAGAGTACGATTGGTAGAGTCGTAAGCATATTTCATGTCATTTTCAGATACATAAAAAAGTTTAAAAATGCCATGTTAAAAAAATTCAAAATTATTTTAAAAAATGGGGGAAGGGGTCCCGGTGGTCTTTGGGGGCTCGAGGGGCATTAGGGAGACAGGGGGCCTTTGGGGTTGGGGTAGGGGACCTCACTACACTGTTCAAATGGAACTTGTGTGTGAATATTCTTCATGAAGATATGGAGCACCACTTTAATTCTGAGTTTTCTCGAAGAAGTGCAAAATGTACAAGTTCTCTTCTGAATTTTCTTAGAGAAGAGAAAAAAAAGTTAGCTCAATTCTGAAATTTACCAATGAAAATGAAAAAGCTTTCATTTCAGTTCCTAATTTCTCAAAGACATAAAAAATTTAATGTTCAATTCTAAATTTTTCCATAGAAGATAGGAATGGCTATACTATGATTGTGATTATTTACCATGAAGATAAAAAGTTTCACTTTATTTCTAATTTTTCTTAAATTCAGTTCATTCATCTAACCACCAAAAACAATAGGCTAGGTTAGGTATAAATAAATATTAATAAATAATTAGAAACATTTCTCCATGTTTAAGTTAGGTTAACTTATCATGAGCGCTCATGATAAGCTAA